>NC_057804.1:272927573-272975057 GCF_018294505.1 Triticum aestivum | reverse complement strand
GAATAGGCGATTTTTATGAATTCTTCACTAAGGAATTTGCCGGTGAGGAAATTCCTTAGCAAAGAACTACTTGCAGCGGAATAAGTACTTAGAAGTAAGCATGACAGAATACACACATAGTCATCATGATGAAATGAAGACAAACATAGAGTACAGAAAGCATAAACACAGGATAACACAAGATGAAGACAAATAGACTGAAGAAATTGAACTGAGGAAATTGAGAAAGTCTTCAGTCAAAGTTTTCAAACACAGATATGAACAATCACTCAACACGGTAATGAGGAAATGAAAGAGTTGAGGAAATAGAACCAGTAAGGTTGGTAAAGACAATGATTTGGTAGACCAGTTCCAACTGTTGTCTCAGTTGTACGTCTGGTTGGAGCGGCTGAGTATTTAAACTCAAGGACACACAGTCCCGGACACCCAGTCGCTGAGCATGCAGCTCAGGACACCAAGTCCTCACCGTATTCTTCTTGAACTAAGGTCACATAGACCTCATCCAATCACTCGTGGTAAGTCTTCAGGCGACTTCCAAACCTTCACAGACTTCGGTCACTCGGCGATCCACAATTCCTCTTGGATGCTCTAGACCATGACACCTAACCGTCTGGAAGAAGCACAGTCTTCAAAGGTAACAAGCGTCGGATCCATGCAAGATCAATCTCTTCAGTGATGCTCAATCACTTTGGGTTTGTAGGTGTTTGGGGTTTCGGTTTTCCTCACTCAATGATTTTCGCTCAAAGTCCTCGAAGGATGGGTTGCTCTCAAATGACAAGTGTCAGTTTCTCTCGGAGCAGCCAACCAGCTAGTGGTTGTAGGGGGCGGCTATTTATAGCCTAGGGAGCAGCCCGACATGATAAGACATAAATGCCCTTCAATGATATGACCGTTATGTGGATAAGATATTTTGGAACAGCTGGCACGTAGCACAGCAACGGTCGGAAATTTGACTCTCAAATTCCTCAGGGCTATCATGTTCCTCACTGTGTAGGCAATCCGCACTGGCGAATTCCTAACTCCTCAGTCAGAACAAATTCCTCAGCGACCAGAAGAACTTCGTCTCTGTCACTGAAGAAATTGATTGAACTGTATGAGATTTCCAATGGCTTCACTCGAAGGGATTGGTAGGTGTAGGATTTTGAGTTGAGCATCACATGGAAATTTTTCCTTAGTATTTCCTCGACCCCCTTTAACAGTACGGTGTTTCCTATGACTCAAGAAGGAGAAAAACAAAACTATGAAAACAAAAGTCTTCAAGCTTCATATTCCTTGCATGAATATCAAGTCTTCACGGACACACCAATTTCTTCACTTTCAAAGTCTTCATGAAAGTCTTCAAGGAATACCAAAATCTGCAGTCGAAGATATTCATTTTTAGGGGTCGACTTTCTGTGTAAATATCAAACTCCTCATAGACTTATAGACCTGTGTACACTCATAAACACATTAGACCCTTAACCTATAAGTCTTCAATACACCAAAATCACTAAGGGGCACTAGATGCACCTACAATCTCCCCCTTTTTGGTGATTGATGACAATATAGGTTAAGTTTTCAACGGGGATAAACATATGTAGTGTAAGTACTGATATTGAGGAATTTGATTGCAAGATATAGAAGAACTCCCCCTGAAGATGTGCATAGTGAGGAATTTGCTTTTGAAGCACTGCACACTTGAAGAGTTGAATCATGGAGATCTCCCCCTATATCTTGTAATTCATACATGCATTTGACATATAATATGAAGAATTTGTAATGCATGATGAAATATGGTGCCTGAAGAAATTCAGCATGCGTGCAATAATATTAACGAGGAACAAGCATGCAGAATCAGAGCACAGTGCATCAAAAGTATCAGAGCACCATCGGGTTTAAGATTACAACTCGATCCAATAAAAGTTTCAGAAGAACGAGAGTTGTAACTTAGCCAAAAACGCCCATATAATAGACCCGCTTGAAGACTAACTCAGATTTCTCCCCCTTTGTCATCGAATGACCAAAAGGATGGAAACTGAGGACTAACATCGCTGAAGAATATCAAGTTGATGAAGGAGCGTCAGTGTTGTCGGGGTCGGTTGTCGTAGTAGGGCCTGCCGCATTGTCGTCCAAGTCTTCATTTTTATCAGTGTCGCGCGATGAAGAATAGGAGCTGGCCACCAAGGAAGGAACCTTGACCTTCTTGAATCTCTTCGGTGGAGGTGCAGACCAGTCAAATTCTTCCTTGAGACCCATGCTCTTCAGATCTTCGGTGCTATAGACATGAGATAGAACATCCCAGGTACGGTTGAAGGTTTCATGGAGGTAGTAGTGGTTTTTCTTCACTACATTGTGTGTTGAGGTCATGTTGTGAAGAATTGAACCAAACTGATGCTTGACCCATTTATGATTGTGATCAACTTTCTGATGAAGACTGAGGAGTAACTCACGATCAGTCATCACCCTTGGTGCTGTTGCTTGAGGAATTTGCTTGGCAGAGTTGTTGGCGGCAGAGTCATGTGTGGCAGAGTCATCATTGGTGGAGTAGGATGCAGCCTTGCGAAATTGACCATCCAATGGACGAATGCCTTCATCTATCACAGCAGTTGCCTTGCCTTTGTCATCAGCTGAGGAAAATGTCCATTTGAGGAATTCAATTGGAGGCAAGTAGCTGTTGTGGTTCAGAGTATCAGCCTTGTAATTGAGTGAAGACCTTGTCCTGATGAACCTCATAATCCATGGTGCATAAGGCTTCAGCTCAAAAGGTGACATAGCAATATTTGCCAGAGTCCTCATGAAGAAATTATGGAAGTTGACGGGAATGCCATGAATGATATTGAAAAGCATATTCTTCATGATGCCAATGACTTCTTCATCATTTGAGTCGTGGCCTTTGATAGGACTCATTGTCTTCGTCAGAATGTGATAGACAGTCCATGGCACATATAGTAATTCCTTGACGAGGAATTTGGTTCGTGGGGCCTGCCCTGGCTTCAAAGGCTTCATCAGCACTTGCATGTAATGATTTGTAAGCTCAGGTTCACTATAGACGCAACGAGCACCATCAAGGGGAGGACTGAGTGGGAGGGCACAAAGCAATTCAGTTGCTGGTGCCTTGTAGTGAGTATTTTCTGACATCCAGTCCAGCACCCAAGAGTTCACATCTTCAGAATTTCCTGTGATGTGTAGCGTCGCATAGAATTGAAGAATGAGTTCTTCATTCCAATCACAGATGTCAGTGCAGAAATTCAGCAATCCAGCATCGTGAAGAACACTGAGGACTGGCTCGAAGCACGACAGAGATTCCATGTCCACGTGAGGAATGTGTGCATGATCGAAGACTTTGTCTTTGTCGAATAGCACTGAGGAATAGAAATTGGCTTGACTAGCAGTCCAGAAACGCCTCTTCCTTATGCGAGCAGAATCATAGGGATTGTAGTCAGTGAAGAACACATGCTCTTAAAGAAATCTGCAGCCTTGAACTTTTACTTCTTTGAGAATGGATCCTTTGGCTTGGGCAGAGGAGTGTCAGTGAGTTGCATCACAACCTCAGGAATCGCAATCTCCAGTTCTTTAGGCTAAGGAATTTCTGGTTCCTCTTCAGTGGCAGTCTGCATGTTCAAAGGATCAGCAGCAGCAGTTTCTTCAGCACTAGTGGCTGGAATTTCTTTATGCACAGATGAGGTAGGATGAGTTTCTTCAGAGCCTATTTGAACGGTTGGTGCAGGGGACTGAGGTATTTGTTGTATTGGGGTGAAGTGTGGAGAATTGGGATGCTGACTTTCCCAAAAGTCATCATTCATCACAGGCGTAGTGCATCCAATATCCACGTCTTCATCTTCAATTTCTTCAACACCAGCCTCTTCAGCTATGAACTGAGGCATTGGCGAGGAAGCAACAGGCGTTGAAGGGATCGCATCCACTTCAATTTCTTCATCAATCTGCTCTGACGAAGCAGCAGAATGATTTTCTTCATCAGATCCGCTAGGGATCACATATTCTTTACCAAAAGGAACAAGGTCCTTTGATGGCATGGTGGAAATCGGAACAACATCAATTGGATTTTCAAGTGAGCTGGTCATAGTCTTCGTTTTCTACGGAGCTGAAGAATCTGAAGCAGATGATGCTTTCCTTTTCTTCATTGTAGCTCTCTCTGCAGCCTTGGTCTTCCTCACATCTGATGCAGATGGAAGGGTAGGAGTTGGTGTAGGCGCAGCAGGAGCTGAGGAATCTGTTTGAATTTCCTTAGGCGCAACTGATGCAGTTGCCCTGACTTCTTCATTTTCTTCAGGCGCACCGCTAGTGGATGCCATGGCAATGTCTTCAGCGGCTGGAATGGAGTCATCAGCCCTGGAACTAGCATTTTCATCAGCAGCCTGAAAGTCATCAGCGGTGCTGGCATGTTCTTCAGTTTGCTGAGTAGAAGCTTCAGCTTGAGGAATTTCTTGTTGCGATGGGGCTGCAACATTGGTGAACTTCTTAGTCAGTTTAACGAACCTGACTTTGGCTCCTTGCCAATCAGCATAATAAGCATTGAAATCATCGCTGAGGGCTTTGATTTCAGACTGGATCTTGAGGAGTTCATCAATTGTCATTGTGACAACGTTTTTCCTCAGGAACTTCTCTTTCCTGAACTGAGCCTTCTTGATTTGTCTGGCCTTCTCAAATTTCCATTTCTCTTCAGTGATGAAATGGGTCAGCATGTGACTTTGGCCAGGAGTCAAATGAAAATCAGGCATAGGAGTGTTTGGGTCCTTGTGCCAGAGATCAATGTAGTCGAGGATCGCCTTTGGATCCAGAAGCAGTGGCACATTTGTGCCTTTGGCTCTAGCGGCCCTTTCTTGCCTGTCTCTGATGATTTCTGCAAGTTCATCATCATCAGCTTCATCGTCAGATGGCACTTGGAAGCCAACATGTTTCTTCTTCAGATTTGGCCGAGGACCTCGACCAGTTGTTGCCTTGGTCTCCAGCAGAGTGGGGCCTGATGAAGAATTTGGTGCAGCTGAGGAACTCACTGAGACACCAGAGGCAATAGAGATGCCTGCAGTCCTTTGGCATGTGGCCAAATGTACAGGTGTTGAGGACTTTGCCGGAGCAACTAAGGACTTTGGAGGAGCAGGAGCAGCATGTGGAACTAGCCGTGAGGGCTTTGAAGAATCTGGTCGTGAGGGCATTGCTGAGGAACTTGGCCGTGAGGGCACAGTTGGTGAAGCACTTGGCTTGTGAGTGGGCTTCTTTGCCATTGACTTCCTTGGCCTAACAGAGGCCTCAGTGGCAGCAGTAGTAGCAGAGTCTTCATTGAATTTCCTCACTACTTCTTTGGCTTGTCTAGCCAACTTGGCTTGGTGTTTGGCCCATTCTTGAGGGAAATCCTCACCATGCTTGATGCTGGTGGGGTCAGCTTCTTGGCCAGGTGCTAATGGAGCTCTTGGGCATGGAGGACTTAGAGCGAATTTCTTCATATACTTTGGAGTTACATATCTGTACTCCCTCCATTCTCTTGCCCATCTCCTTTCAATCCTCTGTATGCGCACCTTGCGCTGATTTTTGTTCTCCTTTCCGAACTTGGCCTCATCAGGTGTGCAATAGTCAGCATAGATGTCCTCAGGTATTTCAAATGCAGTCATGACCTTAGGCTTCTTTCCTCCTTTCTGTGGTTTCTTACCGTCTGTCATATTCTTCAGTTGAGGAATTTGAACAATCGAATTCTCTGAAGAAGTATGCAACTTTTCTTCGAGAAACGCCGCAAATGAGTTAAGTTGATGAGAACCTAGTGATTCAGCAGCGGACATGAGTACCTGTGAACAGAGTATAGTTGCGAGGAATTTGAAGAGGTCATATGCGTTCTTAGAAGGTTTTCAAAAAGAACAAGTTTGAGGAATTTGACCAGATGAGTCTTGAAGAATTTCACTAAGCGTTCTTTGTCTTAGGTTCTAGAGTTGTATAGATTGAGGATCCACACAATGGAGGAATCTTGAAGATAAATGATGCTTAGAGAAACGAATCAAGAGCAGATGACTAGTGAGGTGTTTTGTGTGTGAGGATTTGAAGAATAAAACACCTTTGAAGATTTTGTAGAGAAAATTTGAATCACAGAGGGCAGTAAAAGTAACTTTTAATTACCCTTGATGAAGAACACGACGAACTGAGAAGTGTAGATTTGAAGCTCGTCAGTTCAGATCTTCCATGCCCTAACTTGGCGGAGGAAGACATCTACGGCGGCAGCGGAGTGAAGATTTCCGCGGCCGGCGCGAGTACGACGGTGACGAGGTCGAGGCAGTGAAGCTCTTCCTCACCGGTGACGATGGAGTAGCAGCGACGCTAGGGTTTGAGAAGTTCGAGCGAGAGAGAGAGAGAGAGAGAGCGGTCGAGCAGAGTAAAGGAAGTGAGGAAGGGGTGAGGGGGTATTTATAGTCGTAGTGAAAAACTGTTCGCCCGAAGATTTAGGACGAACGTGCCCCTGGCCCTTCTCATTCGCTTGACGTGTGTCACCCACGTACTGAAAGGTGGAGATCGTGTTAGATCGTGGGTGAATAGATAAGTCCATCGTGGGATGCGGAATGGTTTGAGCAGAAAAACCGAAAATTTCGATAAGATTAGTTTTAAAGTTCCGTTCGCAATTTCTTTAGCTGACAGGACACAGTGAAGATTTTGAAGAAGTTTCAAATAGAACGCACATGAAGAATTTGTGAATAGATTGGGTTGAGTATAGCATAGAGGGGGAAGGGTCCGATCACATTCACTTAGCAAAAAATGCAACTTGAAGAAATAGCCATAAGTGAATGTTGTAGAGGACATAAACATATATATATATATATATATATATATATATATATATATATATATAGGCCAATGAAGAAAAACGACGGAAACAATGCAGATTTTGCAAAGTTGAAGAATTTGAACAACTAAGGAATTTCAACACTGAGGAAAAACTCAAATTGAAGATTTTTCAACTTTTTGTGGTGGCGTGACCCACCGTATAAGAATGATGATTTCAGACACCGCGTACAATTGTCGTAGGGTTCTGAGAATCAAATTCTTCATTAATTTCTTCACACTTAGAGTGTTATTCTTCATTGATTGAATAAAAACGTTTCTTCATGTGTTGCACATCTAAGTCATCAATTTTGCATAAGTGTTAGGATGTGTGTCCTTTTCAAAGAACATTCGAAGATTCTAAGATATTTAGCTCACACCGCAACTTGCTAAATCTCTTCTCATCTAAGGGCTTTGTGAAGATATCGGCTAGCTGTTCTTCAGTCTTCACATGCTCAATATAAATATCGCCCTTCAACACATGATCATGAAGAAATGATGACGAATCTGAATTTGCTTTGTCTTCGAGTGCTGAACTGGGTTGTGAGCAATCTTGATGGCACTCTCATTGTCACAGTAGAGAGGCACATTCTTCATGTTGATGCCGTAGTCCTTGAGAGTTTGCTTCATCCACAGCAATTGAGCACAGCAAGAACCTGCAGCAATGTACTCAGCTTCTGCAGTGGACAGTGATACGCAGTTCTGTTTCTTCGAGGACCAACAGACCAAAGATCGTCCGAGGAAATGACAAGTACCAGATGTTGACTTGCGGTCCACACGATCACCAGCATAGTCAGAGTCAGAGTATCCAATGAGATCAAAAGTAGAGCCCTTGGGGTACCATAGTCCTAGTGTTGGTGTGTGAGCTAGATATCGAAGAATATGCTTCACAGCCTTATGGTGTGATTCCTTCGGTGTAGCTTGAAATCGGGCACACATGCAAACACTAAGCATTATATCTGGCCTAGATGCACATAAGTACAATAAAGAACCAATCATGGAGCGGTATACCTTGTGATCAAAGTCAATACCATTTTCATCAGTGCATAGATGGCCATTTGTGGGCATAGGAATTTTGACGCCTTTGCAATCTTGCATGCCGAATTTCCTTAGAACATCCTTGAGGTATTTCTCCTGAGATATGAATATGCCATTGTGCTGTTGACGAATTTGAAGACCTAAGAAGAATTTCAACTCTCCCATCATAGACATTTGATATTCTTCACTCATCATATAGGCAAATTCATCACTATAACGTTGGTCAGTACAGCCAAAGATAATATCATCAACGTATATTTGGCACACAAATAGTTCACCATCATAAGATTTAGTAAAGAGAGTAGGGTCAAGTGAACCAGGTGTGAAGCCATTCTTCACAAAGAATTCCTTCAAAGTATCATACCACGCCCGAGGGGCCTGCTTGAGGCCATAGAGGGCCTTGTTGAGTCTGAAGACTTTGTCAGGATTCTTTGGATCTTCAAAACCTGGGGGTTGAGCAACATATACTTCTTCCTCAAGCTTACCATTGAGGAATGCACTTTTCACATCCATTTGATATAAAGTGATATTATGATGGTTAGCATAAGCAAGTAATATGCAAATAGCCTCAAGTCTAGCAACAGGTGCAAAAGTTTCATCGAAATCAATTCCTTCAACCTGTGTGTAGCCTTGAGCTACAAGGCGTGCCTTATTCCTCACCACAAGGCCATTTTCATCTTGCTTGTTGCGGTAGGTCCACTTTGTGCCAATGATATTATGCTTGCGAGGATCTGGACGTTTGACCAGTTCCCATACATTGTTGAGTTCGAACTGATGTAATTCTTCTTGCATGGCATGAATCCACTCAGGCTCCAGAAATGCTTCATCTACCTTAGTGGGCTCTGTGATAGAGACAAAAGCATAGTGCCCACAAAAGTTAGATAAATGTGAAGCTTTTGAGCGGGTGAGAGGACCTGGTTCTTCAATGTCATCGATGATCTTTTCAACTTGCACTTCTTTTGCAACGCGAGGATGAGCTGGTTGTCGTCGAGGAATTTGATCAGCATTTTATTTAGTACCATTTTCTTCAGCATTTTCCTCAGGTACATTAGCTCGACGATCTTCATGTTCTGGAATGAATTCTTCAGTAGATTCTTCGGTAGGAATGACATCCTCAATAGCCTTGAACTTGATAGAATCCTCAGGTGCTAGTTCATCTATCACAGAAGGTAGGTGCTCTCTTTGCGAGCCATTAGTTTCATCAAACCGCACATTTATAGTTTCAACAATCTTGTGAAGAGCGATGTTGAAGACTCTTTAGGTGTGCGAGTCCTTTCCGTAACCAAGCATAAAACCTTCATGTGCTTTCGGTGCGAATTTAGCATTGTGATGAGGATCCCTAATCCAACATTTAGCACCGAAGACTTTGAAATAACTCACATTGGGTTTCTTGTCAGTGAGGAGTTCATAGGCAGTCTTCTTGAAGAATTTGTGAAGATATACTATGTTGATGATGTGGCATGCGGTATCAATTGCATCAATCCAAAAATGATGAGGCGGTTTGTATTCATCAAGCATAGTGCGAGCCATCTCAACAAGAGTTCTGTTCTTGCGCTCCACGACGCCATTTTGCTGAGGAGTATAAGGAGCAGATAACTCATGAGTAATACCAAGTTCATCAAGATAGTCATTAAGACCGGAATTCTTGAACTCAGTTCCATTGTCACTCCTGATGTGCTTGATCTTCACACCAAAGTTGGTTGAAACCCTCGAGGAAAATCGTTTGAAGACTTCCTGCACTTCATGTTTGTAAGTAACAATGTGTACCCATGTGTAACGAGAATAATCATCAACAATAACAAAGCCATATAGGGATGCATCATTTTTCACAGTAGAATAATGATTAGGACCAAAGAGATCCATGTGAAGCAATTCGAATGGACGAGTAGTGGTCATGATAGTCTTTGCTGGATGCTTGGCCTTGGTCATTTTTCCAGCTTCACAGGCTCCACACAAGTGATCCTTGAAGAATTTGACATTCTCAATGCCAATGACATGCTTCTTCTTCGCAAGCGTGTGCAAATTCCTCATGCCTGCGTGACCAAGTCGTCGATGCCATAGCCAACCTTCTGAAGTTTTTGCAAGTAAGCACACGGCAGGTTGTGGTCCTGTAGAGAAATCAACAATGTACAAGTCTCCTCTCCTAAAGCCTTCGAAGACTTTGGAATTGTCAGCTTCCATGATCACAACACAACGATACTTGCCAAAGACAACAACCATATCAGGATCACAAAGCATTGAGACAGACATGAGGTTGGAGACCTGACCCTGCATAAGAGATTAGTTCTTTTTCTTCACCACCCACATAGGGAGGGGTGGCAAAGAATTCATCACTCTGCGAGCACCATATGAGAAAGGTGGCATGGACGCCAGTCCACTTCATTTCACATAAGAGGGGTTAGGGTAAGCATATGAATAAGCAGAGAAATTCTTCGAGGACTTATGAACATAATGATTTGAAGAATAATGCACATATTCATAGCCCTTAGCTCTACCCTGCAAAACAGAGTTTTTAGCACGATGATGTTCATATGAGGATTTTGATCCTTTTGAGGAATTTGATCCATGTGAGGAATTTGGTCCGTATGAGGACTTGGATCCATATGAAGAATTTGGTCCATATGAAGAGTTTGATCTGGGGTTCCTATTCTTCACTGGTGGTGTCATGAGGACATTCACCTGAAGGCTTTCAACATAAATTTTGGGAACCCAGATTTTCTTCCTAGGGGAACCGTTCCTGCAGTTAGTGCCAACATATCCAACAAATACTTCACCATTCTATTTTTTGAACAGTTTATAGTTGGAGTCAAATGACTCATCAGAAGAATGAGGAGATTCACATGTAAAGTCAGATAAGTTAGATGGATCAACTGGAGGTCCCTTTGCAGCAACCCATGAGGTTTTGGGGTACTGCTCAGGCTTCCAATATGTTCCATCAGCATTGAGTTTCCTCTCAAAGGCAATACCCTCTTTCCTAGGGTTCCTGTTGAGGATCTGCTTCTTAAGCACATCACAAAGAGTCTGATGCCCTTTGAGGCTTTTGTACATGCCTGACATATACAATTCCTTCAGCCCTGCATCATCAATGAAACTAGCAATGTCCTTAGATGAGGAATTAGTGATAGCAGAGGCGGGTGAAGAATTTGTAACATTTGAAGCATTTGAACATTCAGGTGAAGAATTAGCAGATTCACGTTCAATGCACTTTAAGCATGGAGGATCAAATTCTTCCTAAGTAGCGCTGATTTGTTGAGCAAGTAATGAATCGCGCTCCTTCTGAATATCTTCATAACTCACTCTTAGCTTCTCAAGATCTTGCTTTCTTTGAAGAAGTTCAAGAGAAAGCTTCTCGTGATCAGATAAGAGAGCGTTATGATGACCTTGAAGGTCGTCAAACTTGGAATGGAGTCCCTGAAGACTTTCAGCCAAGGCTTTTGACTTATCCATTTCTTCACCCAACATATCATCGCTCTTATTTAGCATGTATTGAACTTTTTCCAAGGCTCTTTGTTGTTTAGTGGCAAGGGAAGCAAGTTTGACATAGCTAGGTCCAAATTCATAGCCAGATTCATCATCACTAGATTCGGATAGGTAGGATTCGGTTACCTCAGCACCGTTTGCCATAAGGCAGGGGGTAGACGATGATGATTCTGGTTTGAATGTCATCACATTGAGAGATTCCTTGTAGTCCTCAAACCAAGGATCATGACGAGTCTGATGACCTTCATAGACCTCAGAGAGACGGTCCCAGATTAGCTTCGCGTGATTGAGATGCATGACGTTCCTGAACTGATTTCAGGACAGACTAGAGCAGATGACATCCTTCGCTGTGAGGTTAAGCAGTGTGTACTTGCGAATGTCATCAGCCTCAGCCATCTTGCATAGATCGGTAAGACCGATCTCGGTGACAGTCCACAGTTTGCTGTCCATAGCCATGAGTCGTTTTTTCATCATGGCCTTCCACCGAGGATACTCATGACCGTCAAAGATGGGGCAAGAAACATTCCTCGATCCTGCAGTCGACAAAACTAGAACACCATGTGGTTAAACCAAAATCACGCAGAACAAGGGAGTACCTTGCTCTGATACCAATTGAAAGTGCATTATATCGACTAGAGGGGGGGTGAATAAGCGATTTTTATGAATTCTTCACTGAGGAATTTGCCAGTGAGGAAATTTCTTAGCGAAGAACTACTTGCAGCGGAATAAGTACTTAGAAGTAAGCATGACAGAATACACACATAGTCATCATGATCAAATGAAGACAAACACAGAGTACAGAAAGCGTAAACACAAGATAACAAAAGATGAAGACAAACAGACTGAAGAAATTGAACTGAGGAAATTGAGAAAGTCTTCAGTCAAAGTCTTCATACACAGATATGAACAATCACTCAACACAGTAATGAGGAAATGAAAGAGTTGAGGAAATAGAACCAGTAAGGTTGATGAAGACAATGATTTGGTAGACCAGTTCCAACTGCTGTCTCAGTTGTACATCTGGTTAGAGCGGCTGAGTATTTAAACTCGAGGACACACAGTCCCGGACACCCAGTCGCTGAGCACGCAGCTCAGGACACCAAGTCCTCACTGTATTCTCCTTGAACTAAGGTCACACAGACCTCGTCCAATCACTCGTGGTAAGTCTTTAGGCGACTTCCAAACCTTCACAGACTTCGGTCACTCGGCGATCCACAATTCCTCTTGGATGCTCTAGACCATGACGCCTAACCGTCTGGAAGAAGCACAGTCTTCAAAGGTAACAAGCGTCGGATCCACGCAGGATCAATCTCTTCAGTGATGCTCAATCACTTTGGGTTTGTAGGTGTTTGGGGTTTGGGTTTTTCCTCACTCGATGATTTTCGCTCAAAGTCCTTGGAGGATGGGTTGCTCTCAAATGACAAGTGTCAGTTTCTCTCGGAGCAGCCAACCAGCTAGTGGTTGTAGGGGGCGGCTATTTATAGCCTAGGGAGCAGCCCGACATGATAAGACATAAATGCCCTTCAATGATATGACCGTTATGTGGATAAGATATTTTGGGACAACTGGCACGTAGCACAGCAACGGTCGGAAATTTGACTCTCAAATTCCTCAGGGCTATCATGTTCCTCACTGTGTAGGCAATCCGCACTGGCGAATTCCTAACTCCTCAGTCAGAACAAATTCCTCAGCGACCAGAAGAACTTCGTCTATGTCACTGAAGAAATTGACTGAACTGTATGAGATTTCCAATGGCTTCACTCGAAGGGATTGGTAGGTGTAGGATTTTGAGTTGAGCATCACATGGAAATTTTTCCTTAGTATTTCCTCGACCCCCTTTAACAGTACGGTGTTTCCTATGACTCAAGAAGGAGAAAAACAAAACTATGAAAACGAAAGTCTTCAAGCTTCATATTCCTCGCATGAATATCAAGTCTTCACGGACACACCAATTTCTTCACTTTCAAAGTCTTCAGGAATACCAAAATCTTCAGTCGAAGATATTCATTTTTAGTGGTCGACTTTCTCTGTAAATATCAAACTCCTCATAGACTTATAGACCTATGTACACTCATAAACACATTAGTCCCTTAACCTATAAGTCGTCAATACACCAAAATCACTAAGGGGCACTAGATGCACTTACACAAGGGTGGGTACCCCAGAATGGCATTGTATGGCAGGTCGATCCTGGCGATGTCGAAGTCGATGAGCTCGGTGCGGTAGTTGTCATGGGTTTTGAAGGTGACAGGGAGGCAGATCTGCCCCAGGGGGCTGGTGGAGCCGCCGCCGACCCCGGAGAAAGGCTTGGAGGGGCGGAGTCGGCTGGGCGGCTCATGCAGCAGGCCGAATGCCTCCGGGGAGAACACGTTGAGGCCGGCTCCACTGTCGATGAGGGTTCTGGTGACCGCCACGTTGCAGATGGTGGGGGTGCAAAGCATTGGGAGCGTGCCTGCTCCCGTTGTGGCGGCAGGATGATCCTCGAGGCCGAAGGTGAGGTCGGCCTTGGGCGTCGTCTAGCCCGGGGGAGCCCCGAACCCGCCTGGGTGGTGCTTACTCACCGGTAGAGCTGCTTGATGTGGCGGTTGGAGGGTGGTGCCTGCGAGCCACCTAGGAGAGTTGCGACGACCGGGGGCGCCGGTGCCGCGTAGCGGGCGAGGAAGAGGTCATGCAGCTCTTCCCAGGAGGCTAGAGAGGACGCTGAAAGGTTGAGTAACCAGGTGCACGGTGTGCCTACAAGGGCCATGGGAAGCCAGTTGGCCTTCACATTGTCGTCTCCGCCGACCCCCATACTGCCTCCTCGTATGCTTGAAGAAAGGTGGCCGGATCTGCCGCGCCGTCATAACGTGGCTGCATCTCCAGTCAGAACTTGGGCGGACACTGCACTTTCCGCAAGGAGAGGGTGCGCAGCCCCGGCGCTTCTTCGGGAGCGCGTGTCTGCTGGGTCAACGGAGGAACGGCCACCATTGGGGCCAGTGGCGCGATCTGGCGGTCGGGGTAGAAGATTTCTGGCGCACCCCTACCTGGTGTGCCAAATGTCAGATTACGGGTTCCGCAAACCCTTGAGAGGTTCGAACTCTGGGTTGCGCGTGGAGATCTTAACCTACCCAGCCTGCCTACTCGCGATCCTCCTAAGCCTAGTGCAACAAGCTCGAAGAGACAAAGAGACATAGTAGTTTATCCTGGTTCGGGCCACCTTGCGGTGTAATACCCTACTCCAACGTTTTGGTGGATTGCTTGGGAGGGCTGAGGATGAACTAGTACAGTGGATGAACTAGCCTCAGGAGGTGAGTGTTCTTGAGCTCGAGGGAGCTGGTGAGGTGTGAGCTAGTTCGGCTTGTCTTGACTCTATGGTGGTGGCTAGTCCTATTTATAGTGGCCTCGGTCCTCTTCCCAAATGTTGGCGGGAAGGGATCCCACATCAGCCGGATTTGAAAGGGGACAAGTAGTACATCTTATCCTGACAAAAGTAGTCTTCGCCTGTGAAAAGCCTCTGGTCATGATGCTGAGGTAGGCTCGTCGATGACCTCCGTCCTGCCATCCTGGCGGTCTTGGTCTTGTTGCACCAGAATGGAATCCTTTGGTTGATTCCTTGGGACTCCACGCCCGTGGCTTGCCTCATTTGCACCGAAGAGGAAACGTATGCTCTGCGCCTACCTGGCGCCCGCCTGGCCTTGGTCGTCATGGCTCACGTCAGCTGAGCCTCATGGCGTATACCTTGCATAGAACTCTCCGCCCCTCGGGAGCCAGCCTGAAGAGGCTGATCCCCTCGGGGGTCTTGGCGTCGTCCGCCTCGCGAGGCTTGGCCCCTCGCGAGGGTCTTGAGTTGTTGATGCTGAAGCTGGGCCGTACTAGGCCATCGACGGAGCCACGTGGTGAGCCGCAGGCAGGCAGGGCTAGATACCCCCATATCCGAAACGCCGACAATCTTTCCCATTGAAGAAGAAGCCTCAAAGTGACAAGCAACAAGGGAATCGGCCACAAGTACAATCTCATGCTCAACCACAAGTTGAAGAAAGGCCACTTCGCAAGAAGATTCAAGTTAATGCTTCTCATGTGGAGAAATCAAGTGAGAATAAAGTAAAGAGTAGATGTTGCTACTTATGTCATGAGAAAGAACATGTCGCTTCTTCATGCATGAATGTTACCTTATCCAACCCTATTCTTATTGATGATATCTATTCTCTTGAGAAGGATAAGGTGGGCAATGTGTTTGCCAAATTTGTTGGTACTCAAAGTCGTGTCAAGAAAATAACCATTTGGGTTGCCAAGCCAATTGTGACTAACCTCTTGGGACCCAACTTTGTTGTGGACAACCAAGCTCAAACTTGATCAATAGGCGACATTGGAGGGCATTGGAGACTTGGCTACATCATGAAGATTAAGGGGTCTTCATCATTCATATTGTTTCAAGCCAAATCATTTGTATTATCAAGTTTCTATCTTATACCCAATGTGCATCCTTGCGGTAACTTGTACTTAAATTGTTTACATTGAAAGTTACTTGCCCCTTTGCATGTTTTGATTTTGTACTTGCATGAGTGTATATATGTTGTGCTTCCAATTTGCTTATCTTGAGTAATCAAGTATGTGTATGTTGGTTTGCACATCATGTACGTGTGAGTATTGTGTTGAACCTTTTTGCATCTTGTTTTTATCTTATTTTGTTCTTGTGAGAGATTAATGGAACATCCCACTTTGGGGGAGTGATGTGCTTTGTGCACTTCACGATCCTATAAATGTGTGTACATGAGGAATACCACCTAGTATTGAGATTACAAGATTATCTAGTCTCTATGTGGTATGTCTTCTCATGAGAAATTCAAATTCTAAATAATCCATTAATTCTCTCTCGTTGCTTTTTATTTGCCTCTTGTTAAGTCTTCATTGGTATCACATTATGGGGGAGTAATGTGCTATGTATATTATGAGCCTAGAAAATGTGTACATTTGAGATTTTGTCACCTAGAGTTGATATTGTTAATTATCTTATTCTTCGGTGGCAGGTTAGCTCTACAAGTTGCAAATTTGCTTATGTGTTTGGTGTGAATATGATGTTGAATATCTTTGCTATCTACCACCGGGAATTCTTTCCAAATACTTCTTGTCTTTTGACAATTGGTACTCACTTATGTGGTAGAATTTATTTATCATCTTTACGTTAGCTTGTGTATTTATAGCCTTATATCTTCCCAAGGATTGTGTCAACTCCCATTTCTGTCCCTGCCATTTGAGGATCTTATTGATTTCTTGATCTTGTCCAGTGTTTTCTAGATATAGTGAAAGTGGTGATCCCATCTTGTGCATTTTGTATTCAAATGCAAATTCTCTATAATGCACAACTCTTGGGGGAGATATCCTATTTTCTATAGAACACTCATCTTGTGATCCTTATCAAGTGTGTTTTGGTGGAAAGCAATCCATTTCTTTTTGGTACTTTGTGCCATCATAAAACTTTGTAGAGGGCATGGTTTGTTTGGAAAAATCCTCTCTTTGGGGAGTTCGATATCATGTATCTTTTAATTGATATCTTCCAAGTGATGATTTGTCCGTTTGGTATCATTTTTTCACTTGGTATTTCTTTTCAATTGGGGTCGGTTCTTGAAAGTCTTGAGCATGCATATTTACTTCAGGTATTTTCTTTGGCATGCTTTATTTCTTTGACACAATATATAGGGGAAACTCCACCAAGTCTCAAATTGGATGAGATGTGCATGAAATTCAATTTCATATCTATACGCATATATTTATGTCGAGTTTGTTCTATGTATTGTTGGTTCTCTAATTCTTTGGTCCCAATGAGTTTGGGTACCATTTTGTTTGTGATGTTGTTCTAGGAACAATTGGAGATGCATTGGATGCTCGACCCACTCACAAGGAAGGTGTTATCACCACGTGCTTATTGGAGTCAAGCTAGGATGATCAATGAACCATTATCCACTACATAATTCCAATGCTATCTTTGTAACGAGTATCATCATCTACTTCATGCTTATTTTTCTTGCATTCAACCTTGTGTAGGTTGCATCATGGCATGGATTTCATTCTTTCTTGCGATACTTGCTCCTTTCTCAAAGAATCCCAACAATGATCTTTTGTTGCTAGTTGTGATGTCTTTGATGTTCGTGTGGTTGGAGTTCATTCATATACAATAAGAAAGTTTTAAGCCATGTACTATGCTTTCAAACAAAGATTTTATTGGTATATTTATGACTTCCCTTTGGATACCATGTTCTTTACTTTTGTAACTATTTCGTGTGTACATCCTTCTTTGTGGATTGATATCATCATGATTTTCATCTACCTAGAACCTCATATACTTGAGAGAAATTACATCTATAGATGATATCCTTTCTTTCATGTCCACCTTGTCTTTCTCGTTTTATTTCTTTGGTGGCTCCGTGAAAATGTTTGCCTTGAGTACATGCCTTATCTCGTTGCATCTTGATGCACTCTTTTGTGGTGCAGTTTGTTTTCCTCTTGCTTGTGTTGACGAGGCTTGGCCATTGGTATCCCTCCTCTTGACAAGGCTATCATTTTCTATCTTCACCATGGGTTGACACAAGCTTTGTTGTTATTTTGCACCTTAGTGAGCTTGTGAACCCATTTGCTTGTGTGTGTGGGGGGGGGGGAGGACATGTTGTGCACCTTGTATCTCATTTATTCAAGAGTATATTGATTCTTATTGCTCATCCTTACATTAATCTTCTCAAGTGCTTTGCCATGACTCACACACATCTTTTTGGTTGATTATATTCTTAAGTTGCCTCTTTTACATGTTGCTCAACCATGCTCTTGTTGCAAGTGCTATGCCTTGTTTCTTATCTTTGCTCACTTGCAATTGTTGTGAGTTTCTATTGATTTTGGCGGAGTGATGATCCTATTTTGTGCATGGTGTATACAAATATTCTAAATAGTGCACAAATCATGGGGAGCTTCTCTAGTTTCTTTAGAACACTCCTATGCTCATATCATAATATCTTTATTCATTCGGCTCGTAGGAGCATTTGATTGATTGTATAAATTGGTTCCTTTTGATTTCTTGCTTCTCTCTTTAATATGTCTTTGTGACATATCATCCTTTTGCATCTTTGGATCCTCAATATAGTTTGTCTTCCTCCGACTAGTATCATTGGATATGTGTATTCCATTCCACTCATATTTTGAGAAATACACACTTCATGGAGGAACACATATATTGGCCTTCTAAGTTTTTCATCCATTTTGGGAATCGATGCCAATGGGGGAGAAGTTTAGAGAGTTTTGTGGAGAAGTTTAGAGAGTTCTTTCTACATGCTTTTACTCATGCTTTGGTTTTGTTCCTAAGCATTTGCTTCTCATGCTCATGCATGATTGGTTATTGCTTTGCATGGTGATGCTTAATTCCTTATATAAACTCCCTTGAAAGTGATTGTCATCAATTACCAAAATGGGGGAGATTGAAAGAATATGTGGTGCCCCCATGTTTGGTTTTGGTAATTGATGACAATCTCTATGGACTAATGGTTGCCATGAGTTATATTTGAAGGACTTGTCCATAGGAATTTCTTGAAGTCCATGTGTTGGTTTAAAGGAGTTTATTTGATGACCCAAGTGCTATTCAAAGAATTATCCAAAGATTGGTCATGTAGAAGACATGATACAAGGTTGATCAAGACCAAGTCAAAGAGTGAATCAAGTTGATCAACCAGAAAGCGTGTAAGATGTGCCGAGGGGGGTCAGGTGATCCCATGGTATGGTAAGCATTGTCCATACCACTTTCTGTACTAACCCATGGTCTACATGAGAGATCTGTGTGGGGTTAGGTATGTTTCCATGGGCTTGTGTCAAGAGGACAATCTCATACAACCCATGGAGGATGACATCAAGTGGTGATCGTCATCAAGATTGCGGTGTGCAAGTTCAAGTGGAGCATCACGAAGAGATCATTCTTGAAGCTTGCCATCCATTGTGGTAACAATGGACTTGTGAAGTATTGCCGAAGAGTGGCTCACCCATAGTGGGGTATGGGGGAGCAATCATCTAGTCCTCATCGAACCAACGCAATCAAGAAAGGCAGTCCAACTTGAGGAAGTCAAGATCGTCATCATCTAACTCAAGTGGACTCTGTGCAAGGCAAAGGTTTGACCTTGATAGGTTTTCTATTTTACCGGTCTCGTGGTATTAGTTGGGAGACCGGGTTATAGGATAGAAAGTCGTACTATCAAGGGGGGCTCTCAAGCGAGTAGCTTGATCGTATCGTTCTTAGAGAGCTCAAACTGTTGCATCTTTGGCATCATCTTTATTGGTTCTTTTTTGGTTTTCCTCTATGAGTTTTTGAGCTTATGGTCATCTTCATGACAAGCTCAAGTTCATCGAGAACGGATTTCATTTGCATCATCTCTTGTGTTTTCGTTGTTGGAGTTTATGTCAGATATTCACTGATGGAGGTTTCACACCTCTATATCATAGGCATATCTCTCTTGCCAGTTCTGAAGATTTCTAGTCGCGATTTGGCAGCCCTTGTCGTTAGCTTTCTATCAAGCTTGAGTTCGTCTAAATCATAGTCCTTTTGCAGGAGTTATGGCAGTGTTAGTGTTGGCCTTTGCATCAAAATGATGCATACGACCATATTATTGATAATTAAAAGGTCCAATAAAAGTCTTCAGGTCTCAAAAAAAGGAAAATAAGGCTCACAAAGAGCATGAATGCAAAAACAGGATAGCCACAACCGGCAGACAAAAAATAAGATAGGAAACTAAACACCTATCCTATTACATGACCGCCATCCAAACCGGTTGAAGATAGCCCGTGCTACCGTCTCCCATTCGATAGATCCAGTAACCAAATGCTCCCTGGCCTCCGTTGGAGTGAGTAGCGAAGTGTTGGTCTTAATTGCATCCATCTGTTTTACTTGGGCAATTTTATTTCGCTCGGTACCACGGTAGTCCATTGTGGTCTACCGTAGCCACTACCGCTTGGAATAAGTCCCATGTGCATGTTTTTGTTGCATGTTTTCTTTAAGCAGTAGTAGAGCGGTGGTACCGCTTAAGCGGTAGTACTGCTCCCCCAAACGGTAGTACCGTGATAATCCCCAAGTGCAGGGAATCATCATAGCAATTCCCAAAGGTGGAAGTGATAAGTATGGAGTGTCGAACCCACAAGGAGCTAAAAGTAAGATCAATATTCTCTCAAGTCCTATCTGCCACTGATACAACTCTATGTACACCAAACGTTTGCTTCCAACTAGAAATGAGAAATAAAACTACGTTGTGGGTATGAAGAGGATAACTTTGCATGATATCGGAGAGCTAAAATATAAAAGTAGGTGATGTTATCATAAAGTTAGAATATATTACTAAATATTATAAATGGCGAGTGTGGAATAATGATGGGTCGGTGTGCGGAATTGTCCTAGGCAATTGTTAACAAGACCGGTAATCACTATTGGAATTTCGTATGAGGGAGAGGCATAAGCTAACATACTTTCTCTTCTTGGATCATATGCACTTATGATTGGAACTCTAGCAAGCAGCCGCAACTACTAAAGATCATTAAGGTAAAACCCAACCATAACATTAACATATTAAGTCCCCTTTATCCCATACGCAACAACCCCCTTACTCGGGTTTATGCTTCTGTCACTCAAGCAACCCACTATAAGAGAATCATGAACGTATTGCAACACCCTAAAGCGGGAATCCCTCACGCTTGCGCGACAGGGAGGGCACAATAGGACAGCACCAAAATAAAACATACAACTCATACCAATCTAGATCATCAATCAACCCAAAGATAAAAGATATCTACTGAAAACATCATAGGATGGCAACACATTATTGGATCATAATGTGTGGCACAAAGCACCATGTTCAAGTAGGGATTACAGCGGGGTGCGGGAGAGTGGACCGCGTAAAAGAGATGAGGATGGTGATGATGATGGTGATGTCAATGAAGACGATCACCGCGGCGATGATTCCCCTCCCGGTGGCACTCCGGCGCCACCAAGAGAGAGGAGGAGAGGTTCTCCCCCTTGTACTTCCTCCTCCATGGCCTCCCCCTGGATGGGGAGAGGTTCCCCCTCTGGTCCTTGGCCTTGATGGCGATGATGTCCCCTCCGAGATCCTTCCGCATGGCCTCCGGTGATGATGGCCCCCTCCGGCAGGGTGCCAGAGAGGGCCTAGATTGATTTCTCGTGGCTACAGAGGCTTGCGGCAGTGGAACTTCCGATCTAGGTTATTTTCTGGAGGTTTGGGCATTTATAGGAGAGGTTGGTGTCGAGGACAAGTCAGGGGGCTCCACGGGGAGTCCACGAGGCACAGGGGCGCGCCCCGGGGGGTGGGCGCCCCCTACACCCTCGTGGGCCCCTCGGGACTCCCCTCCGGTAGATTTGTTTTCTAGTACTTTTTATATTTTCCAGAAAAACTCTTCGTTGATTTTCATCGTATTCCGAGAATTTTATTTCTGCACAAAAACAACACCACGGTAGTTCTGCTGAAAATAGCGTCAGTCCGGGTTAGTTCTAATCAAATCATACCGAAATCATATAAAACTATTGTAAACATGGCATGAATACTTCATAAATTATAGATACGTTGGAGACGTATCATACCGCTTGAGTATCAAGGGTTGTGCATGTTTCTATTGTCTGTTTTCCCTAAGCGGTAGTAGAGCAATAGTACTGCTCAAGCAGTAGTATTGCTCCCCAGAATAGTACTACCTCTCCAGGGGATCTACTATTCATGTTTTTCTGTCTTGTTGGGTTGTTTTGGCCATGCTAAGCGGTAGTACGGCTTATGCACGACCGGTGGGCATAACGGTTGGATTCAGGGGTGCCTATTTAAGGGGGGCTTCTTCCCCAATGGACCCTATCCTTTGAGCTCCCCCCATTGTTGACCTTCTTCGAGCTTGCTATCTCTCAATCCCTCCATGGATTCTTGCTAGTTTTGGGGGGGAAGAGAGAGGAGATCTAGATCCACATTCCTACCTATCACTTTCTCCTCTATGTGAGGGGAACCCCTCGGATCTAGATCTTGGAGTTCTTAGTGCTCTCCTTCTTGTTCTTGCTCTCATTTTTCTCCATAGCTTTCATTGCTTTGGTGGGATTTTAGAGTGAGGGACCTGGGCACTCCGTGTGCCCTTGCCATTGTATTTGGTGCATCGGTTTGAGTTCTCCATAGTGATACGTGGAGGTGAAGTTGAGTAGCTTATTAATCTTGGGTGCTTGGTACCCTTGATCTTGTTCCTCTTGGGTGCTTGGGCGCCCTAGACGGTTGGTGGTGCTTCAGATCTCAAACATGGAAAGCTCTGAGCTAGCGTCAGGGTCTCCAATTAGGTTGTGGAGATCGCCCCGAGCAATTTGTACAGGTTCCGGTGATCGCCCCAAGGGTTGCCAAAGTGTACGGGTTCGGTGAACGCCCCAAGGGTTGCCATTTGTATGGGTTCGGTGACCGCCCTCAAGGGTCCCTTAGTGGAATCACGGCATCTTGCATTGTGCAAGGGCGTGAGGAGATTACGGTGGCCCTAGTGGCTTCTTAGGAGCATTGTGCCTCCACACCGCTCCAAACGGAGATTAGCACCCGCAAGGGTGTGAACTTCGGGATACATCATCGTCTCCACGTGCCTCGGTTATCTCTTACCCGAGCTCTTTACTTATGAACTTTACTTTGTGATAGCCATAGTGTTTCATGTCATATCTTGCTATCACTTAGTTGTTTATCTTGCTTAGCATAAGTTGTTGGTGCACATAGGTGAGCCTAGTTGTTGTAGGTTTTGTGCTTGACAAATTAATCCCTAGGTTTATTTCGCATTTGTTCAAGCCTAAACCGTAATTATTTTAAAGCGATTATTCACCCTCCCCCCCTCCTCTAGGCGACATCCACGATCTTTCACCCGGACATGTCCACCACGTCGGATCCGATAGGCCGGATCCACATCAAATCCCTCCAAATTGACCAAGCCAATCGTCATCTCTCTTGCATCCCGCGCCCATGTTGGCGCCCTCCTCCGCCCTTGCTCTGTGTCTATGTTGTCGACCTCCTCCTCCTCGTCCTAGCTATCGACACTCACTCTGCCATCTGCCCACCGGAGTCCGTCGGAGTCCCTATAGTCATGAACAAGGCGAAGACCGTTGCCCGAACAAAGCGGCAGGCCCATCAGCGCGCCCGCGAGAAGGCTGAGATGGAAGTTGTTGAGAAGGCAGGGAACAACGTCGTCCAAATGGAGCTCATCGTGTCTACTTCGGCACCCGCGTTCGCGTCCGCGCCCACTGCCACGGCCATGCCCGACACTATTCCGCCTCAGTAATTGGAGGCATCCCGAATGATTTCACGCAAGTAGAAGAGGACGCCTCCCTGGAGATGACATATGAGTCGCCGCAACTCCAACATCGCGGACAATGTCGGGCATCTCTGGCGAGGGACATGCCCACCAACTGTTCAAGGAAGGTCCGAGCCAGAATTTACGGGGTTTTCCTTGCCCCATATGCTTTTTCGGATCAATTTTAGGATGGTAGCTTCATTGTGATGCATCTTTAGGACTTATTCAAGATGGTTTCATAAATGGCGGTCAAGAACCTCCAACTTATGAAATGGGTGATACCGATTCCCCTTCTATAATGTTGGGCAATCATCGGCACTCAAACAAAGAAGACTCTGAAGACAAGAGGACCATCATTCTCAACCATGAATATGTCTTGTTGTGTAGAGCTTGGTTGGCCACAACCATGGATCTTATATGTAGAACTGAGCAAAAGGGCTCGCAGTATTGGCAAAAAAATCCATGCTTGGTACCATGAACACAATCACTATGTGTTGCCGTAACACCCGCAACGAGGGCTCTCTCCAACATAGATGGGCCACAATCCAAGACTCCATGAACAAGTTTTGTGATTTCTATGCACATGTGGTGAATAAGCAACAAAGTGGAGTTGGACTCAAAAGCCATGTAAGTTTTACGTGCTTCACACGGTCGTTATTTTTATTGTTCAGTTCGTTTGTGCCATTATGTTGACGTGTGATTTTTTTTCTTGCTAGATGAGGTCCGCTGCTACTTTGTACCATCAAGTTGAGAAAAATCCATTCAACCTATCCCATTTGTGGATAGCGTTGAATGGGAGACCGAATTGGCGCACCCCTTTATGAAGATCTCAAGAACCACGCCAAGAAGACAAAGAACAACTATGGCTCAAGCTCTCATCAACCTATTAGATTGGATGACGACAATAAGCCAAGTGAAGGGGCAGACGGACAAGGGACTGTGCCAAAAAGGACTAGACATGTGATGGGGAACAAGTGGGATAAGGAAAGGCTAGTGTGTGACGGTGCGACAAGCAAATTGTCTGCCACATGGACGTACATCTTTTCCAACAAGGGGGCGACATTGATGAAAATGCAAAAGAAAACAGAGGATAGAAGGATGAGAGGTACACATTCTTCTTGGATGTGCAAAAAGAGAAGATGGAGTTCAATCGAGAGAGGGTGCGAGAGATGAACACTGAGAGCCAGAGGATAGACATGGAGAAGTGAAATGAAAAAAATGAAAGCTTGAAAAGGCGAAGACATTGGAGTCAATTGAGATTGAGAAGAAAGCAAGGCTTGCGTGGTTCACAGAGTCAAGGATCATGGATGTTCTTTTACCAGGGAGAGTCGAGGATCATGTTGCAGGGCACAAGTTTCTTGGATGAAGAAAGTGGCCTCTTGGATGACGAAAGAAGTGGTTCATTAACAAGAAGATGGAGATCAATGAGCCCAACAAAGGTGGTGATTGATTCATTATGTATGGTTGTGTATGAATTGGTAAATTTTATCTTGGCTTGTGTTTAATTGCGGTTTATTTTGGTTTGCATTGAATTAATTGTGTGCTATATAATCTACATGCATGTGTTTGGGGGTCAAATTTGCCCATGCAATAACGTCACTATTAAATCTAGGCAAACACTTTCTATGACACGTCTGATAGGAAGCTTTCGCCAGACCTCTCCTGTGACGTAGATGCTTCCTTAATCCTACGGCTGTCTTTTTGTACCGATTCTCCACCAGATCCCGTGAATTAATTTCGTTAGATCTAATCCCCGTGAATTAATAGAATCTGGGTAAATCTCGCATCCCATCCCAACCACCCCACCAAATCTCGTGCGATGGTTTGAGTCAATCTCGCCTACCCGACCAAGCATCTCAACTCGTATAGCATCCCTCCGGCGAGAGAACCCCGAGCTCGCTAGCCGCGACGGCTACCTCCACCACCACCGCGATGGATCCGCATCGCTGTAGCTGCTCAAAGTTGGCGGTACGTCGTCCTGCCCCCGTATCCTCCAGTCCAACCTTGTTATCTGTGCTGGCCTCATGACCACATCATCGCCTGGTTCCCTGTGTCACGCCCAATATGCGACCCTATCCAAAAGGAACTCGAAGGTCCCACCAAGGACAGACCCGCATATTGAAACGCTTTTGCAAGGTGGATATCATTACATCAACATTACATAATAGATGGGGATACATACATAAGGCATACAATGCCACACGAATACAACATCACAATACATAATAGCATCACAATACATAATAGCATCATCCATCTACGGATGAATCACAAACAGAAACTCAAACGACCTCCACCCTGCTAGCCCAAGCTGCCGACCTGGAACCTATCCCCTGATCGAAGAAGTAGAAGAAGAACTCAACGCAAGCAAGCATCGCTCTCGCGTCATGATCATCGCATAACTTGTACCTGCAACTATTGTTGTAGTAATCTGTGAGCCACGAGGACTCAGCAATCCCATTACCATGGGTATCAAGACTAGCAAAGCTTAAAGGGAAAGGAAGGGGTAAAGTGGTGAGGTTGCAGCAGCGACTAAGCATATATGGTGGCTAACATACGCAAATAAGAGCGAGAAGAGAAGCAAAGGAACGGTCATGAAGCTAGCAATGATCAAGAGGTGATCCTGAACACCTACTTACGTCAAACATAACCGAGAAACCGTGTTCACTTCCCGGACTCCGCCGAGAAGAGACCATCACGGCTACACACACGGTTGATGCGTTTTAATTCGGATCTGGTGTCAAGTCATCTACAACCGGACATTAACAAATTCTCATCTGCCTATAACCACAGGCACGACTTTCGAAAGATTATACCCTGCAGGGGTGTCCCAACTTAGCCCATGACAAGCTCTCGCGATCAACGAAGGAATAGACCTTCTCCCAGGAAGACCCGATCAGACTCGGAATCCCGGTTTACAAGACATTTTGACAATGGTAAAACAAGACCAGCAAGACCGCCCGATGCAGCGACAATCTCGATAGGAGCTGCACATATCTCGTTCTCAGGGCAACACCGGATGAGCAATCCGTACAACTAAAACCAGACCTCAAGTTTCCCTGAGGGGGCGCTGCAAAGGGCTCTAGTTCGGACCAACACTTAGACAAGCACTGGCCCGGGGGGGCTGTAATAAAGATGACCCTTGGGTTAATTACTCCCAAGGGAAATATAGGTGGTGGTGAGGCAAATGGTAAAACCAAGGTTGGGCCTTGCTGGAGGAGTTTTATTCAAAGCGAACTGTCAAGGGGGTCCCATAAATCACCCGACCGCGTAAGGAACGCAAAATCCGGGAACATAACACCGGTATGACGGAAACTAGGGCAGCAAGAGTGGAACAAAACACCAGGCATAAGGCCGAGCCTTCCACCCTTTACCAAGTGTATAGATGCATTGATAATATAAGAGATATTGTGATATCCCAACCAAAATCCTGTCTACCATGGAGCAATCTTCAACTTCACCTGCAACTAGCAACGCTATAAGAGGGGCTGAGCAAAAGCGGTAACATTGCCAAGCAACGGTTTGCATAGGAAAGGTGTCAAAGGTTAGAGGTTCATGGCAATCTGGGATGGCTCGATAAACAGATGATAGGTAGCACAGCAAAGTGATAGAACGAAGCAACAAGCATAGCAATGATAGTATTGAGATCCAGGGTAGCGGTCATCTTGCCTGAAATCCCGCTAGGAAGAAGAACGAGTCCATGAAGAAGACGAACGGGAGCAGACGAACGAATCCTCACAATCGCAACATTACCGGAACTAAGAAGCAACACCGGAAAGAAACAAACAACATGGTAAACACACACGCATAGTCATGGCAAGATGCACAATCAAGTATGATGCATGTCCGGTTTAAAGAGGCATGGCATGGCAAACTGCAACACACAATACTACAAATTAAGTGGAGCTCAATATGCAACGAGTTGCATATTGACAAAACACCACATGGACATATTTAGTTTGATCTCGGTTATGTACCCAATAATATTAAATATTGTTAAACATGGCAAGAGGTGAAACATATGAAAACTACCTATCTAGGCAAGTTTAAATGAGGCCGGAAACAACAAACAACAATTCCGGAAAATCCCCATATGCATATTTTAGATTCGGTACTGTTCTGCCCTAAACACAATTTTGTGTTTGTTAAACAGGAAAATAAAGTGGACCATGTTAAACTAGGCATTTTTACATCCCATTTACATATAAAGTTTATTAAATTTGGAGCTACGGTTATTTAGTTATGAATTAAAGCATTTTAGCATGGCATTATGCAAAAGAAACACAAACAGCATGTTAAACATTTTAACATGGGATGAAAATGACATATTATTAATCTACACAATTTTCTGAGCATTTTACATATATAAAACATTTTAATCCGATGCACGGTTTGTGAGATATTATATGCATGAAGTCTAGGGGGTTTTCTGTAAAACTGTAAATCGCTGGATAATTAGACAAATTCACAGATGCTAAAAAAAACCTACGCGGGCCGAAACCACTGGAACAGGCCCAGCAGAAGGAAAAAAAGGAGGCGCTGGGGCAGCTCACCCATGGGCTGAGGCCCGGCTGGAGGAGAGGCCTGGCAGGCCGGCAGATCTGGTGGGCTGGGGCTTGGTGCGGCTGGCAGCCCACGCAGCTGACTAGCACGGCGGCGGCGCGGTCAACGGCAGCGAGCGCTGCCTCGTTCACCCTCCAACGCAGAAGAAGACCGGCAGCAGGAGGTTCTCTCGGCGACGGCGACGGGCGTGGAGGTCGGGAATGGACGCGGGGGAGGGAGCAGAGGACGGATCCGGCAGCGGCTCGTCGGGTCAAGACGGTTCCTGGCGACAGCGGCGCTCCTGTTCACGGCAAGGAGGGAGAGAGAGAGCTGTGAGGAAGGAGAGGAGGGAAGAAGGAGGAATAGGGCGATGTGCGGTACGATCTGGGCGACGGAGGAGGCGGGGTCCGGTGGGGCTCCGGCGACGGGGCTCGCCGGCGGTAGGCTGGGTCCGGTGAGGGGAGAGAAATCGGGGTCGAGGGGCTCCTCCCCTCGATCCAGATCGGGAGCGCACGAGGACGGCGCACGAGCAGACTCCTGCGGGAGCGGCGGCGGCGGCTCGGGCCCGATTCGGCCCAGGGTGGGCCTGGTGCGGGCCGGGAGGGCCGCGGGGAGGTGGAAGGAGGCCAGGGCGACGTGGCACATGGGGGTTGGCTGGAGGCGGCACTCGGGGACAGGTGGCGCACTGGGGTTCGCCGTGGCGCGTGGCAGCGGCGGCGACAAGTGGCGGAGCTGGAGCGGGTGGCGCGGAAATGGAGGTGGGAGGCGGCGGAGATCCCGAGGAGGATGGGGGATTGCTGCGGCTGGGGTTAGGGAAGGGGTAGGTTGTCCAAAAATGGAGAGGGGGTCTTTATATAGCAAAAGAGGCTAGGGTTGGGGGTTTTGGGGGCTTTTCGGACCCTCGGATCGCGATCGTGCGCTCCGGACAGAGAGGGGGACTAGGTGGCTGCAGGTGGGCTGTGGTTAGAAGGCCTTGGGCTGAGAGGAGAGAGAAGAGGTGCGGCCCTGTGGCAGTTTCGGAGACCGAAACGTCCGACGAATAAACCGACTATATCGCGGTTACATATCTAACGGTTGGGCAGTCAAACGAACTCCAAACGCGACGAAACTTGGCAGGCGGCCTGTCTACACTATAATAAGACCGCACGACAAGTTGCAACCCATTCCGAGAACATTTTTATGCCACTTATAAAATAATATTCGGAGGTGCCGCGGGCGCGTGCGAGTGTGGTCGGGCTCAGAACGGACAACGGAGAGAATCGGGGAAACCCAAACGGATGCAAGTTTTATGAAAACGATGCCGATGCAATGCGCATGATGCTATGAGATGAGATGCATAACAAGAACAAAATGCAAAACAACAGACAAAAACCCAACCACGGAGGAAATAATAAATCACATCTCCGGAAAAGGCAAGAGTCGGAGTTACGAATATGGAAAGTTGTATCCGGGGCGTTACAACACTACACCACTATGAGAGGATCTCGTCCCGAGATCTAGGATGGCACCGGACGGAAAAGGAAGAGGAAGATAAGCGGTAAAACTAAGTTGCTTCTTCGACAAATGAGTGAAACCATGAACCTTGAGAGGTTGAGCAATATAAAAGAAATAGTACAACAGAGATGAACGAGATTGCAAACAATCTGTTAGAAAAGAGGAACAAGGAACATTACGATAACTTGAAGG
This sequence comes from Triticum aestivum, assembly GCF_018294505.1. NCBI lineage: Eukaryota > Viridiplantae > Streptophyta > Magnoliopsida > Poales > Poaceae > Triticum > Triticum aestivum. The sequence goes on along the minus strand of NC_057804.1, from coordinate 272,945,216 downwards.
TTGCAAAGACATGAATCAAGAGTTTAATGGACAAGATAGGGTTCAAAACCACTCCGGTTACAACAAGATGAGAGAGGAAGAATTCGGGCAGCACTCCGGTTGAACATGGAAGGAATATAACATGAACTTGGCAAAATGAAAGCACTTGGATGAGACTCCGGTTAAATGAGGAATGATAGACACAACACTCTGGTTAAATGGATAAGCAAGGAAAAGAACACGATCTTGACAAAACAAGATGATGAGTGAAGAGAACAACATCACAATGCCTTCGGAATGAAAGAATAGAAGCTAGATCATTGGAATAACAGAATGGAGAAGAAAATGCCAACTTCTGCCACAACTGAGCACCCTTCCAAGATGGTTACAACGGGGTTGTTGGAAAACCAACAACGAAAAGAATAAGCTTGTAGTGGGCTTATGGAAACATCGCAAGACTATGAGATGACATTCTGCCACTAACGAAAAACAATTGCTTGTTTGAGATCAACGAAGAGATGAAAAACCTCTTTCACCGAGAAGGATATGGAGAAAGCTTGGATCAATGATAAGCACCACAAATAGCAACATTCCCAATGGAAGGCTTTAGGTGGAATATGACACAAGATAACTCCAATGGAGGGATTGATGGATTTAAAATACCTCATTCTTGACAACATGTGAATCATGAAACACGAACCCAAATTGTCAAGACTGACATAACACCACCTCAAGATGATAAGGTAGAACGAATTGCACTTCACAATGCAAGATGAAGAATACTTGAACTCCTCAAAACAAGACATGTGTTGAGAACCATGTTTATTTTTGAGTATAGCTTGACGGATCATAACTTCAAGAGAAATCTTGAAGAACAATTGAAGAATGAAAAGATTCCTTGACAAACCATCATGTAGAGCCTCCATGAAGAACTCCGATAATGAAAGGATGGTAGAAAGAAAGAGAAGTTGAAAACACAAGGTGAAGCCTTGCAATGATTTAGATGGAGCTTCGCGATGATATACCTGAGAAAACATGGAACTCCGTAAAAGAAAATATGAACACTAGAACCGAGAATTACTTCATCATGAACAATCTTCAGAAGAAAAGAATTGAATCACCTCGAGGAAATAAGAATAAGATTTATTGTATGCTTATCCTTCTTCAAATTTAATTGATGACAAGCAACGGATTTGGCATACTACTTATTCTCGTAGAAAGGATTAAGAGGGATATAGCGCAAACTCGAGAAGGTCTTGATGGAACCACCGGTGGGATTGGAAACAACGAATGAATTGATATGATAACAAAGGAAGTGAAATCTTGAACGAACCACCGTAAGAATTGAAAATGAGATTAGCAAAGGCACAATTCACTGGGAAGAATTGGAAAATGAATGAATAGACTTGAGGGGATTTAGATACATGACAACGAAGAGAACATGAACTGATTAGAGGATACTTGAATGATGCACCGGATAGATTTGGAGAACGAGAGCTGAAAGCTTGAATGAATAATTCTGAGATGATGGGCTACGGAGAATCAATCTGAAAAGACTCTTGAATTGCTCCAGATGGATGAAAAGAATTCTCACAATCGAAAAAAATTATGAGAGAATGACATAAGCTAGAACTATGAATCTTCAAGAGAACGGACCAAGATTTAAGAGAAATCCTTCTTCGGTCTACAAATGTTGAGAAAGATGAGGAGAAACACCACCATGAATTGTTGAGATACTCCGGGAGAATGAAAAGCGAAGGGGGTTGAGCCAACGATGAAGAGAATTTGAAATATCTTGGAGAAAGACATATGACTGATGATAATTCATTCTTACGTCACACTTGAAAAGAATTTAAGAATGGCTCCGGGATAATTAGAAGAGTCAGGTAAGATCCTGGGAAAAGACTTATGGGTTAGGGCCCACTCGAAAGAAACATCTTTGAACAATTTTAAAGAGAGGTTGCACCGGTTGAATTAAATGGCTTGAATGAGATAACAATCTCCAAATAGCTTGAACGGATTGAGAATGAAAACACAAATCTTCTGAGATATCTTCAACACTCTGGAACACATGAATAGCAAAAGGTGAGTGATTGAGAGGTGCACCGGCATGAGAAAGCATTTGACACGAGGAAAGGAATATGATCAACACTGAAAGCTTGAATTAAATCCACCGGAAAAGAATACGAGGATGAAGATTGATGAACTTGAAGCTCGTGAGCATCTTCACGAGGGATCACCGGATCAGAACATTGATTGAAAAGAGTGAAGAGACTTCACATGAATAAATGGATACTTGATTAACATATATGAGTCCTTGCAGAAAAAGGGTGGGAGGGCGGGAAAACAAAGACAACTTGGGAACGGATGAAACAAACACCGTTGGGAAAACTTAGAATTGATCTTGCGGATGTTGAAATGATCGGATCCACTTGAAGAGAAACACACCGGTTGGAAAAGAGTTGACATGACAACCTCGATGATCAAGAAGGATTAGCACTCTCATAAAAATATGAGAACACCATTTAGGAAAGGTATGGATTCAACACTTGACATTGAAGCAACTCGAATACTACAAATAAAACAAAAACAAAGGATTTGGCTTGCAGAAATAAGCCGGAACAAATACATATGATAGAGATTTACCCAATCCCATATCATGCATCTGTTGGAAAGATATTCTAGGAGCTACTTGAATTCCCACCTATAAACTCCCGAAACTTTCTGGTTATGCAATCTGGTGTTGGGGATACAGGGGAAGCAATATATCTCACCCAAACTAACAATACCTACATCCAAGCTGTATCCATCCGTCCACACATAACCAAGAAACCATCGGAAATCGTGTACCTCAACCTTCGAAAAGCATCCGTTATACGAGTTATGGCAATACTCCTGAGCTCGCCCCAGTACTGGGTTATCAGGGTTATCTCACCAACAACTGCATAAAAGAGATTTTTGATATCGGCAAATCTCAGGTATTCCAAAATTGCAACGATAAAATTGTGACGACAACACCTCAGAGCTCGACTCCCCGGGTCAATGCCACATAAATAGACAGGAGGCACCAAGAACAATGTTCTCGTCACAAAACCATCGGAACGATTCTAAGATACCCGCGTGATCCTAAAAATTTTTAGTGAAATTTGAGGAGAGCAAAGACAAAACATCTACGTCAGGAGACCTCACCAGAGCGATGAAGGGGGCTGAGGAGTAAAAAGAATCCTACTCTCCGATATATATAATCCTAAGACTCAAAATAGTTTTCTTCTAGACTCAACAACGGCCAACAAACAAGGGGGCTCCTAGGGTCGGTCGAGGCTCTGATTACCAACTTGTCACGCCCAATATGCGACCCTATCCAAAAGGAACTCGAAGGTCCCACCAAGGATAGACCCGCATATTGAAACGCTTTTGCAAGGTGGATATCATTATATCAACATTACATAATAGATGGGGATACATACATAAGGCATACAATGCCACACGAATACAACATCACAATACATAATAGCATCATCCGTCTACGGATGAATCACAAACAGAAACTCAAACGACCTCCACCCTGCTAGCCCAGGCTGCCGACCTGGAACCTATCCCCTGATCGAAGAAGCAGAAGAAGAACTCAACGCAAGCAAGCATTGCTCTCGTGTCATGATCATCACATAACTTGTACCTGCAACTGTTGTTGTAGTAATCTGTGAGCCACGAGGACTCAGCAATCCCATTACCATGGGTATCAAGACTAGCAAAGCTTAAAGGGAAAGGAAGGGGTAAAGTGGTGAGGTTGCAGCAACGACTAAGCATATATGGTGGCTAACATACGCAAATAAGAGCGAGAAGAGAAGCAAAGGAACGGTCGTGAAGCTAGCAATGATCAAGAGGTGATCCTGAACACCTACTTATGTCAAACATAACCCAGAAATCGTGTTCACTTCCCGGACTCCGCCGAGAAGAGACCATCACGGCTACACACACGGTTGATGCGTTTTAATTCGGATCTGCTGTCAAGTCATCTACAACCGGACATTAACAAATTCCCATCTGCCTATAACCGCAGGCACGGCTTTCGAAAGATTATACCCTGCAGGGGTGTCCCAACTTAGCCCATGACAAGCTCTCGCGATCAACGAAGGAATAGACCTTCTCCCAGGAAGACCCGATCAGACTCGGAATCCCAGTTTACAAGACATTTCGACAATGGTAAAACAAGACCAGCAAGACCGCCCGATGCGCCGACAACCCCGATAGGAGTTGCACATATCTCGTTCTCAGGGCAACACTGGATGAGCAATCCGTACAACTAAAACCAGACCTCAAGTTTCCCTGAGGGGGCGCTGCAAAGGGCTCTAGTTCGGACCAACACTTAGACAAGCACTGGCCCGGGGGGGCTGTAATAAAGATGACCCTTGGGTTAATTACTCCCAAGGGAAATATAGGTGGTGGTGAGGCAAATGGTAAAACCATGGTTGGGCCTTGCTGGAGGAGTTTTATTCAAAGCGAACTGTCAAGGGGGTCCCATAAATCACCCGACCGCGTAAGGAACGCAAAATCCGGGAACATAACACCGGTATGACGGAAACTAGGGCGGCAAGAGTGGAACAAAACACCAGGCATAAGGCCGAGCCTTCCACCCTTTACCAAGTGTATAGATGCATTGATAATATAAGAGATATTGTGATATCCCAACCAAAATCATGTCTACCATGGAGCAATCTTCAACTTCACCTGCAACTAGCAACGCTATAAGAGGGGCTGAGCAAAAGCGGTAACATAGCCAAGCAACGGTTTGCATAGGAAAGGTGTCAAAGGTTAGAAGTTCATGGCAATCTGGGATGGCTTGATAAACAGATGATAGGTAGCGCAGCAAAGTGATAGAACGAAGCAACTAGCATAGCAATGATAGTATTGAGATCCAGGGTAGCGGTCATCTTGCCTGAAATCCCGCTAGGAAGAAGAACGAGTCCATGAAGAAGACGAACGGGAGCAGACGAACGAATCCTCACAATCGCAACATTACCAGAACTAAGAAGCAACACCGGAAAGAAACAAACAACATGGTAAACACACACGCATAGTCATGGCAAGATGCACAATCAAGTATGATGCATGTCCGGTTTAAAAAGGCATGGCATGGCAAACTGCAACACACAATACTACAAATTAAGTGGAGCTCAATATGCAACGAGTTGCATATTGACAAAACACCACATGGACATATTTAGTTTGATCTCGGTTATGTACCCAATAATATTAAATGTTGTTAAACATGGCAAGAGGTGAAACATATGAAAACTACCTATCTAGGCAAGTTTAAATGAGGCCGGAAACAAAAAACAACAATTCCGGAAAATCCCCATATGCATATTTTAGATTCGGTACTGTTCTGCCCTAAACACAATTTTATGTTTGTTAAACAGGAAAATAAAGTGGACCATGTTAAACTAGGCATTTTTCCACCCCATTTACATATAAAGTTTATTAAATTTGGAGCTACGGTTATTTAGTTATGAATTAAAGCATTTTAGCATGGCATTATGCAAAAGAAACACAAACAGCATGTTAAACATTTTAACATGGGATGAAAATGACATATTATTAATCTACACAATTTTCTGAGCATTTTACATATATAAAACATTTTAATCCGATGCACGTTTGTGAGATATTATATGCATGAAGTCTAGGGGGTTTTCTGTAAAACTGTAAATCGCTGGATAATTAGACAAATTCACATATGCTAAAAAAAACCTACGCGGGCCGAAACCACTGGAACAGGCCCAGCAGAAGGAAAAAAAGGAGGCACTGGGGCAGCTCACCCATGGGCTGAGGCCCGGCTGGAGGAGAGGCCTGGCAGGCCGGCAGATCTGGTGGGCTGGGGCTTGGTGCGGCTGGCAGCCCACGCAGCTGACTAGCACGGCGGCGGCGCGGTCAACGGCAGCGAGCGCTGCCTCGTTCACCCTCCAACGCAGAAGAAGACCGGCAGCAGGAGGTTCTCTCGGCGACGGCGACGGGCGTGGAGGTCGGGAATGGACGCGGGGGAGGGAGCAGAGGACGGATCCGGCAGCGGCTCGTCGGGTCAAGATGGTTCCTAGCGACAGCGGCGCTCCTGTTCACGGCAAGGAGGGAGAGAGAGAGCTGTGAGGGAGGAGAGGAGGGAAGGAGGAGTAGGGCGATGTGCGGTACGATCTGGGCGACGGAGGAGGCGGGGTCCGGTGGGGCTCCGGCGACGGGGCTCCCCGGCGGTAGGCTGGGTCCGATGAGGGGAGAGAAATCGGGGTCGAGGGGCTCCTCCCCTCGATCCAGATCGGGAGCGCACGAGGACGGCGCACGGGCAGACTCCTGCGGGAGCGGCGGCGGCGGCTCGGGCCCGATTCGGCCCGGGGTGGGCCTGGTGCGGGCCGGGAGGGCCGCGGGGAGGTGGAAGGAGGCCAGGGCGACGTGGCACATGGGGGTTGGCTGGAGGCGGCGCTCGGGAACAGGTGGCGCACTGGGGTTCGCCGTGGCGCGTGGCGGCGGCGGCGACAAGTGGCGGAGCTGGAGCGGGTGGCACGGAAATGAAGGTGGGAGGCGGCGGAGATCCCGAGGAGGATGGGGGATTGCTGTGGCTGGGGTTAGGGAAGGGGTAGGTTGTCCAAAAATGGAGAGGGGGGTCTTTATATAGCAAAAGAGGCTAGGGTTGGGGGTTTGGGGGGCTTTTCGGACCCTCGGATCGCGATCGTGCGCTCCGGACAGAGAGGGGGACTAGGTGGCTGCAGGTGGGCTGTGGTTAGAAGGCCTTGGGCTGAGAGGAGAGAGAAGAGGTGCGGCCCTGTGGCAGTTTCGGAGACCGAAACGTCCGACGAATAAACCGACTATATCGCGGTTACATATCTAACGGTTGGGCAGTCAAACGAACTCCAAACGCGACGAAACTTGGCAGGCGGCCTGTCTACACTATAATAAGACCGCACGACAAGTTGCAACCCATTCCGAAAACATTTTTATGCCACTTATAAAATAATATTCGGAGGTGCCGCGGGCGCGGGCGAGTGAGGTCGGGCTCAGAACGGACAACAGAGAGAATCGGGAAAACCCGAACTGATGCAAATTTTATGAAAACGATGCCGATGCAATGCGCATGATGCTATGAGATGAGATGCATAACAAGAACAAAATGCAAAACAACAGACAAAAATCCAACCACGGAGGAAATAATAAATCACATCTCCGAAAAAGGCAAGAGCCGAAGTTACGAATGTGGAAAGTTATATCCGGGGCGTTACACCCTGCCAGATCCCTGGCCCGCTACCCTCCCTCCACACTGAGTTGGTGTGACGGTTCGGTTGGGGAACGAGGCAATCTCGCAACCCCCTTCCATCCTGGTCGTCTTCGCCAGGTTTGAGTCTCGCGTCCTGTAGTCCATAGAATCAGAGAGCCAACACAGTTAGGGAACAAAAAAATCATGCATGCACCATTGCAGGATCCCTCACCCCAAAGGCACCATCTTGAACATATTGATTCCTCTCATCTGGACGCAATGCTAGTTAAAAATATTTAATGTTGCAAGTACTGTGTTGATATCTCTATGTGGCGTACCCTTTTCTTGGGTTTGATTTCACTATGTCATGTGTGTAGTGGATCAGCAAATCAGCAATGAATATATGTGAATTAGTATGAACATGTCACGAATATGCTTCCCCATTTTGGTAGCAACATCAAGATAATTTGTATAACAACCTCAAATATCCATGCTTCCACTTAACACTATTTATGTACCAAGCGCACCCGTTTCATGCTTCTTACCCAGGTGCTTTTATAATGTACTCCCTCCGTCCCATAATGTAAGACGTTTTTTGACTCTAGTGTAGTGTCAAAAAAACGTCTTACATTATGGGACGGAGTGAATAATTATTTTGCTTCGGGAACTATAAAAATGCTTCCATTTACCAACAGAAATTTGGTTCTGTTTCGAAACATGCCAACACAGAAGATGCATCCTCATCTTGCTACCAGGCTTACTTCTTGTATCCATTCTCTGTTTTCTATGCTTCATACCAATATTAGTTATGTTGAGTTCCCATGTTTTCATGCTTCCCGTAATTTTATGAGAAATGTGCCTCCCCATTTGGCGGCCATTTTTGTTTTCTTTATTTTTCAAGTTTCCATGTTTCCAAGTAATGCTACCTACGAAACCAGTGCTATTTTACTTCTAACCTCGGTGTTTCTACTTAGTAAACATTTAGTTTTGTTCGTCTATGAAACTGCTTCCATCCATTAAGTGATAATCTGTTCAGTTTGTACGCTTGACAACACAATAGATGCATCCTCAAGATGGTACCGATCTTACTTTCTTATCAACTATTAATGATGTACAGTTCATACCAAGTTCGCTAATGTTGATTTTCCATATTATCATGCTTCCTACATTCTTGATGCACCGTGCTCAACAAATTAAATAAGCTTTCTTTATTTATAATGTCTTGCTTTCATACAAGTATTTTCCTCGGATAGGGAATGTATGATTCATCAAACGTATGCACCTAAATCTGGCCCGCCAAGATCATACCTGTCAATCATGTAGATTTCACAAATCAAATTTCTATGTCTCCATTGCATGATAGCATAAAATCAGTTATTTGTGTTACCAATGCTTCTTATTTTTATTTTGTTTTCTCACATATCTTTCCATGGTGACGAGGGGGGTGCCCGAAACCAAGGCCGGATGTGTCTACTTCAGAGGCGACGAGTCAAGTTCGCACTTTGATCGCCATGGCTCAGACGTTTGGGGTATACAACTTCAAGGGTGGCACAATGAAGAAGATCAGAACGCTCGGGCAAGGGCACCTCAACTTCTTTGGGGATCACACCTTCCCTCACATGATGGCTAGTTCACTTTTGAATTTCCAACATTTGAAGTATGGAAGCAATTTGACTTCTCCTATTGAAGCATACTCTCCATTTGGCAGTAGCATTTTCTCCGCGGCCAAATCACTAATTTGAATTGGAACCATGTGTAATTATGAATGGAGATATTTTATCTCTTCGATGGAAGCAAGATACTATTTATTTGGAAGCAATTCTTTAGTCAACGGAAACAAGGTCGTGATGCTTCTCAAATATGTGAAATAATTTTCCCTCAAAAAACATGTGGAATTATTTTTATTTTGATGGAAGCAAGTTTGAAGCAATTATCTAGTTGATGGAAGCAAGATAGCTAGTGTGATGCTTCTAAAACAAAATATCAAGTTACATAGGACATAAAATGTCAAATAAATCCAACCTGATTTCATTCACCAGAGAAGCAAATTCTCCGCTGATCTATATTTTTAAAGTAAGTGACAGATACACAAGATTATAAACAAGGATGCAAATTTGGATAACGTTTGTGAAAAAATTGCCCTAAAATCTGTAAGTCGTTTCCTAAAGCAAAGGATCCCATGCATATCGGCAATAAATCCCACCCACGTAATCAGGGGAACAGATACGCATGTACATAATTGACGGAAGCAATCCCAGGGAAGCATCGATCGGTAATTTCGTGCAGACCTAAATCAGAAGATCAAACGTACATCCTGCTTCCGAATCCAACAGTCTATGAGTTGTCTGATGGATGCATTTTTTCAGTAGTCTGATGCCTAGTGGTGCCCTTAAATCTAACATGTTTGTTTTGTTTTGTTTGTGTGAATGCAAGCTAGAACACAACAGGGCCAAACTTCATATTACTCGACCCAAAATTGTCTGAAATTCTCTTCAAAATGGCGGAAGAGCAGTTATCATTCATACTCTCATTGTAATGTTCATTAATTGCTCAACACATTATTTTTGTTGACATGAGCACAGCCGTTAGTCCTAACCCACAATATACAGGTGAGGTCAATACTATCTGACAAGAGTTGTGAATGTGTTCCTTTCGGGACATGGTATGCTACATGTACAATTTGCTATATCTACTTCACATGGGTTTCAGTTTCAATTTTACATCCCGCATCTCCTGAGGGCTTGTAGAATGTCAACCACAAGACACCTTTCGTTGTTTAGTGACTCTAGCCAAGTTCTCTGAAACTGCCCGGGTTAGGTTCTGATCCTCAAATCTGATATCCAGATTAAACCTGAGAAAGGCACATGATACTGGGTTTATAAGCAGCATAGATCAACTAAAGGCGTATGGAAAAAAGAAGAGGTGAAGATCTCTACAGTTCTACGCTCAAGGATAGAAAAATTAAGTGCACCTACTTGGGATCGAGGGTTATTTTCTGAATTTCTTTGACAGCGGAACTTGCTGCATATAAAGCTATCTTTCCAACCTGCATGTTTGATGACAAAACTCGTAAGGTTCCTTTTTGTTCCGAACGGTAAGTGACATAGGCATAAAGCAACTGCTCGATGACCAGCTCAGTTGTGAGGTACCTCAAGCATCTTCAGTTTTGCATCATGATGATTTGGCAGGCAGCGTATCTCTTGGCCCATACGAGCCGACTCCCGCAAACTCTCAGGCGACAAAAAATCCAGAGCCAACTGAACCGTAGACTGAACCATTTTTAACAAAAGACGATGTAACTATATTTGCATACGATGAACCATTTCAAAGAGTAGATCATCCAAAGCAGTAAGGTTCAGTATAGCAATCTGAGATAGCACAAAATCACTTGAAGCATACCTGGAGATTTTTTACTTGGTAAGGACAGCCAGCTGGAATAAAAACAGCCTCGCCAATATGTTGTTCAAATGTCCAAGGTTCAATTCCTGTAAGAACGTACAAATACAGGTGACATAACGCAAATTAAAAATATACAAATAAGATGCAGCTAAATCATTAGTCTGCCTCGTATGAGATATTACTAGCATACTGCTTGGACTTCGACAATTCGCGAAAAGGGGGGGTGTGATTTCTTGCCACTGCTTACTTGGGCCTTCAACAATTTGCCTCTGGCTACTTTGCAATTGATATTTTGCACTTTTTAGTTGGGACTTCGAGGATTTGCCTCTTACAGGTGGGGCCCACATGAAATCCCCAAATTGCCCATGTCCTCGCTCGACCAAGCCAACAGACAAGCTCTTCCTGTTTGTTCATTCCCCATCTCTCTTGTGACTTGCCACGGGGAGCGGATCCGGAGTTGGCGGCCATGGTCGCGCTGGCCAACACGACCAAGAGCCATGCAGGTCCACATCTCAGCATCACAGTCCCCCCCTTTCAGACCAAGATATGATGCCTCTGGCTCTATCCGTCGCCGGTGAGCAATCCACACAGAAAGTGCTAGATTGATTATGGACGTCGATAACTGCCACACGTGTGGCAGGAAAGGAGACGCACCACACGTCTCTAATGCAAATAGATTGCCACGTCATCGCATGCATGCATGCGAGAATCTTTTCGGATTTTCAGTTTTTAAAATGTTTTATCTCTTAAATGAAAAATCCGATTGAAGATCCGTTTTCACCATTAAATCCCTCGCGACAAGATCTTCAAAACTAGATCTCATATCGATATATTTCGACAAAAAAAATTTTGGTTAAAAGTTGCCATGTCTATTGCACATGAATTGCCATGATATGTTTCAACTATTTTCTTTTACATTTAGAAGTAAATTTTAACATATTATAAAACGAAGAATTAAGAAACTAGACTTGCCATGCACCATAAACTAAAATTGCCATGATACATGCACTTAAAATTGCCATGGTTCAATAAAAAAATATTTTCATGGTCAAAGTACTGGAATTGCCATCATCAAAAAACTAAAATTGCCATGATCTACAAACTAAAATTGCCACATGGCAACTTTAGTTTAAGCACTATGGCAACTATAGTGTAAACATCATGGCAACTTCTGGGCAAAAAAAAAATTCGTTCAAACATATCAACATGGGGTCTAGTTTTGAAGATCTCGTCGAGACGGATTGATGGTGAAAACGGATTTTTAGTTCGCTTTTTTATTTAGGAGATAAAACATTTTTAAGCCGAAAACCAAAAAGATTTCTGCCGATGTCATCTATTCTTACGTGGCAAAATGAGTGGTGATGGAGGCGTGTGGGCGATCTGCAAACGCCCACACGTGTGGGCGTTAGTTTTTTCGTTGATTATTCCATGGCATCACGGCAAGCATGCAAGCAACTGATCGATTCTTCCATGGAAGCAAACACGGGATTTTGTGACGCTAATACACATCAGTGATTTATCCTGCTCCAAGCGCAAGGACTATGTGTTGCATCAGCTGTCGTTCAGAACACAAGAGTATACCCGGCTGACCACTGTGCAGCCAAGAGGTGCGAGCAGCACCAGCAGCACTACGTGCAGCAGCGGCAACCAGCAGTACCTGTTGTAGAACCATTAGGTGGCCGCAGCGGCGAGCAAGGGCAGCACAGGGCAGGCGGGGCATCAGCGGCGGCGCTGACTGGCAGGGCTGCTGAAGCATTTGCCAGCGCCGTTCCGCTCCCCAGCCGCTGCGGCACACTCGGCTACACACGATTCAGGGATGCCGCTGTCACCGTGCAGGCCCTCGGGCTTCCTCTACAAGGGCCACCTATCGCTCGTCTCCACAGTGCCGGCCGTGCTAGTTCACGCCCACCCAGGACCTACCATGGGACCTCCTCTACAAGTTCATCTTCATTGGCGCCGGCAGAGAGAACTCGAGAGGCAGAAGAGCTGGGACACTGGGGATTTCTACTTATTTTTCTGCCTCTTCAGTCAAACAGGCACAAGGGTATTGTTGTCCACTGTTTTGTGCATATATTACATAAAACACTTGTAACTAGTACTATTGTTTTTGACTGAAAAGGGGCAAATTCTCAAAGTCCCAACTAAGAAGTGGCAAAATATCATTTGCAGAGTAACCAGTGGCAAATCATCAAAGTCACAAGTAGTGGCGAAAAAGCATATTCCCCACCAAAAAGGATGTAGATAGAAGTATCGGGTTGGGATTTCCCAGTAAACAAGACCTAGCAAGCAGACATTTGGTTGCTCTCTTTCAAGCAAAGAATTGGTAATAGTTACATTTATTGATTCGGTAGGAATTTACTCCCTCTGTCCCATAATGCACTAGTCAAAAAACGTCTTACATTATGGGACAGAGGGAGTAGATGGCACATCATCTGCTTGATGTGGTATTGCAATAAAGTAGTATCATGGATTGCCCAAGTCTGAGAAGTTGGCAAAGTAAATGAAATAAGCTGCTATTGTGCATCAGTGAAAGGAAGTCGGTAACTATTACATCTACCAACTTCAAAGTGATAATCTTTATTTGGTGTACTTACCATATTGATCCTTTAATACCCTTTTATGATGCTCCCTGAGATATACAGCTTGATCATAAATAGGATGCTTCACCTGAAACCAAAGAAATAGTATTCTCAACATAAACATATTTGACAAAAGTGGTTCAACCAAATTTGGCAGAGTAGTGAGAAGTAATTACAGAGAGCATCGCCTGACTGTTATTTGTAAGTTCCTCCCAGTTAGAAGCTAAATATTTATTCAGCATCGGCACATCCTGCCTGCGGAAGACATCCCAAAGAGCACCAGGCTGAGATCTTTCTACACCATTAGTTTTTGGTTGCTCTGAATGTGATGAACTCGATAGTTCAGCAGAAGATCCTACAGAAGGGCTGCAAGACTTAGAAACTGTGTGTTCAGGTGATTGTTCCCCCATATCCAGATTCAAATTTTGCACAGGTGCATGAGCATTTACATGCACTGCCATCCCATTAGCAATCCTTTCCGGCTGCTCAGGTTGTAGACTCTTTGGACATAGGTAACGCATTTCAGCTCTATGCATTAACATGTGTACCTATATAGAGAAAAACATAGCATTAGCCATGTGGTGTATTTATTGTATTTCATTAATTTATTAAATTGCCAAGAAACAGATCAAAAGGTAAGTTGCGACATCAGCCAGCATTCTCTAGTAAACGGATGTTTGACTTCAGTAAAACAAAAAGAAATTTGAAGTGTAAATTATAGCAAAAGGGCAACTTACCACATCACCCATCTTAACCATCAGATTTGTCACTGAATCGCTTCTACCAGGTTGTTGCTGCCTTCCATATGCAATAAGCAGCTTTAGGCCTACTTCAGACTGTAGGGCATCTGGGGGTAACTTAGCCGCAAGGTTAAGAAAGCCCCACTTAGAATGGATAAAGTCTACTAAGGGAAAATTGACAATGAACTCTGGTCGCTGGCATAACAGAAACTCCTCTAATACGCTCACTGGAGGCCAATCTTTCAATTTCAGCATCATTAACTTGCCATCTTCTCCCTTGTGACCATCTGAATAACCTTTGATAAATTGGTTGAGCTTGATATGCACCTGAATTTTTTTTGTAAAGCAGCATATAGATTTTAGGATAGCCATAGTACACAAAGTGTTTAGTTTTCTACTATCTTCCCTTTTCACTTCTTCAGTCATGATTATAGGATGGGGTAATGATGTTTGAGAAATCCTTGTACAAACAAAAGTAATTTTCATCACCTACATCTCTTGGGGCGAAAATTATGCTTCTTACAGTCAAAGCCGACTAGCAACAGTAATATTATAAGTAATAGCATGCCACTTCAGAGTCTATAAACAGAAGTCGCAGTGATAAGATCATTTCAAATAGAAAGTGAACAACTGTTAGTTAGATAGATAAACTAGTAAGTAATACTCCCGTTTTACCTCTGATTGGTTTGAGCAGTCCACAGCTTTAACTATGGCATTTTCATCCATTTTTTCATCCATGATCTCCTGGATTCCTCGCCAAATACTTAACGGGTCCCAACTTGATGATAAAGAAGGCTCAAATGCATTCCTAACAATTACAGGCTCCCCATTTATCCAGTGTTTACGGAAATGGACAATACCCTCGTATTTTAAGTTCTCCAGTACAGAAGAGTACACAGAATTCCCATCAATACCATCACTATCTGAACATTTTGAGAGACCAAAGTTATGGCGACCAATTGAGTCCAATCTTCTGCTATCGTTACAGGATGAGCATCCATTCTCAAGATCATGTGCTTTGCAACCATTAACCATTTCTTGAGAACTCTTTACAAGCTTACCAATCCAGTTTATTTTGAATATTCGCCTTAATACCAGCTTTGAGGAGCCACAACCACCAGCCTCATGAGGCCCACAAGTGATGCTGCCATCATTGTTGACTCTCCATGTAGGAAACAAAGATCTGATGCCAATATCATTTGCATCTATCGGCTGTGGGAACAACTTATCGTTGACACTTGCTGCAGATGGTTCCAATCTTGCTCTGTCACTCGCACTATCTTTATTTGTCTCTACCACAGGACCTTTACTTTCAGCATATTCTCCTCTGACTACATTTGTCTGAGAGCGCCTAATGTCTCGACAACAGTCAAGGCATAAGTCATACAAACAACTTGGACAGTGTCGATGATAATCAAACACTGGCACTTTGCAAAAGTCACTGCAGAAAGGTAATTTATAAGGTATTACACTATAGCTTAAAATTATATTGTAGGAATAATAAAATCCCAATGATAAAAGCAACAGATAGAAGAATGCAAAAGCAGTACCAGCACATTTGCTCATCAGAATTCATCTTTGCCCTAATGATGTCCATCTTGGGCCCTATTGCATACAATATGTTATGGTGCTGTTTGAAACATGCAGAGTTACACAAAGGAGGGTAAGAGGGAAAATAAGGTACCATAAGCTCTTGTTTCAACACCTATTTCAAAGCATTGGTTGGAGTAAATCTGCTTTAGCACTGGAAGAACATATGCCAAAATGCTATGAAGATATTTCAACTTATCTACAACAGATATCTCCTGCACCCTTGCCTTAAAAGAACAAAAGAAGTGTTACATAAGAAAACTCATTAGAGGATGGAAATCAAATACATGGAAAGAGAAAAGGAAGAAAACTCCCAACAGGCAAATTTGGTTGGATGTCACATGTTGAAACACCTAAGTTAACCAACTTGTGGCATGCCACAGCTTACGCAATGTATGACAAAAAGATGTGTCAACTACATGTGGGGCATAGTGATCAAATAGTGGAACATGTTACAAGTTTGGCAAAGAAACAAACACTAAGCTAAGAAAGTCAAAGTTGGCTAACTTGGTGTTGCAACTTGCAAGCTGTGCAAATTGTGGAATTTGACTCAGTTAGAGCTATGGTTTAGCATCAAGAGGGCAGTTTTGTAAAAGTAACAGTAAGAATTGCTCAGATACCCTGCCATCAACCAAACATGCCCTACATACCTTAATTAAGTTGTCTCCTTGTAAGCAAAATTTGCAGTTACAAATGCCACGGCATGCTGGACAAACCTTTTGAATATCATCTATTGCAATGTCAGAGTACCTACATTACATATTCTATTAGTAAGAAAAGTACTAATGAGTCTGTAATCGAATCTATAAAGCCGAAATGGCCAAGTATGCACACCGTACAGTGTAAGGTGCCAACATACGCAAATTTCTAACATGCTAACCAAGCATAACCAATAGCAACAAAAACAAGGTGCTTCCTTGACAATGCAACAGTCCCCACGGTGAAACTAAAATTGATCTTGAGCAATATATTTTTGAGATCCTAATGAAATCAACATCATGAAAATATTTTTCAAGTCAAGCGCACTCTCATTTTCATATGATCACTCTAAATAAAAACTGTTACTGATCAGAAGTCAGTGGCTCGACAGAACTGTTTCTACTGTGACCCAAAATATGAGGGGGACTAGTAAACCTGAACGGAAGGTAGTACATGTTATTGTTAAGACCCAACACAGAACCATTAAACTCTAAGCAAGAAAATATTCTTCCTGTTTAGCCAGCTCAAAGAGCATGAAACATTAGCTGTTAGTCTGTCACCCTGAACACCTATTCATCCCGCAACCGTTGCAACTGATCCTCTTAGTCCTTAGCAACTTTTTCCAATGTGCACAGCCACTGCATGCTCCACTTCCTGCACTGACTGTTTCTCATACACTGATTGTGGAGTTCATAACTTGTGTTACCCGCATCATTGCCGTCAGCATTGATCGCCATCCCAGTTGTTTGACGGCGTCTCTCCATCAAATTGGTAGTGTACCAAAAAGGTGTGTTTGTACATGATATTTTGTATAAATGTAATTGAGTGAGATCAGATCTTATTCTCTTTTCAATTAGGCCATATTGGGCTTGTTCTTGAGAAGGGACAGTCAGAAAAAAATAAATCACATGGGTTGTGGAACATTAACTTTTTATTGTTATGAACCAAGACAATGATTAATTTTTCCTTTAAAAGGCCAAGGCAGAGGCTATGCTTCTGAAATTACCAAGTAAAGACACTAACCAGGAACATCTCTATGTGCTTCAGCAACATGTTCCAACAAGAATGCCTTCCTCTAGGATTTGAACCAACATGTTCCTATGATTTGGCAGTTCCTATGGACAAGTGCCTTCCTCTAGGATGGAACTATTTTTGAATCAAGATTGACATTCTTAATAATAAGTAAGTGTAGGACAGTATAATCCATATCGCGATATACCATCTGGAGATGCAGCCGTCGCAATACCCCCTCCTGTCACAGCTGGTACACCAAACGGCATTGACACTCCTCCGGCATTGGTGGCAACTCGTCTTCACCTCCGCACAGCCTTGCAGCCCTACAGAGGCTCCCCCGACTAGCTCCTGCCGTCACCGACATGTATCACCAACCCTGATCAGCACCCAAAGCAGCGCAAGC
>NC_057804.1:272920951-272927217 GCF_018294505.1 Triticum aestivum | reverse complement strand
GATAGCATTGGTGAGGGGCAGCCCCCTCCGCACCGCCGGTTCCGCCACGTAGACAGGCTCCCCGACGACGCTGCCGTAGAAGGGCCTCGCGACAGCCATTGGCAGGGGCAGGTCAGCGTCGGCGACGGAGTCGCCCTCGCGGTGCTGCGCGTAGGAGGCGGCGGCGTAGGCGGGGGAGGACCTGCGGAGCGTGGCGCGTAGCGCGGAGGAGGCGGCGCGCTTCTTGGCCTGGACGTAGTGCTTCTCGCAGACGGTCTTGTCGGGCATGGAAGGGGCGCTGCAGCGCCACTGCTTGCCGTCGGAGCGCTTGCAGCGGAGGTCCTCCGGCACGGCGTCCATCCCCCCGGCCCGTCACGCCTCCATGCGCGGATCCGAGGGGAGGGGGTTAGGGTTTGGGGAGGGGATCGGGGAGGGGAAAGTGGTGGCGATGGTGGCGGTGGCGGTGGCGTATAAGTGGTGGTTGGGCTCCGTGTTGTAATTTGGAGCTTTGCAGTGGGCTGCGCTGCAACAATTCTCCATCCATCTCCGGCCCTGCCCTGCCCTGCCCTGGTGCCTCCCCCTCCCACTGCTGTGCTGTGCTAGGCTAGGCTAGGCTGGTGGTGGAGTAACTCCCCTTCCTATTTGGTGGTGGGTGCCTTTGCCTTGCCTGCGTGTCCGGGGACGGAAGGAAGAGCAGCATCTGCGTGTGCGAGAAGCTGCGCAGGGGAAGGAAGAAAAGGAAAGCCACCGGCAGGCAATCAAGCCGTGGCGGAAGGGGTTGCAGCGGGGAGGCGGTCTGGTTCGGGGGCCTTCCTGGCTGGGCCCTGCTCACCTCACCTTTCCTTCATGTGGGCGGGAGGAACGGAAAAACGCTGCGTGCCCAGTTGTCACATCGTCATATATACGAGGATCGGGCGTCCACCATCAAACCGCCCCGTCCGAAAAGTAGCCGGTGCTCCCAGCTTTGGATACTCCCGGTACTCCAATACCAGAAAACATTTTCTTAATGTTTCGAAAAATTCCGAAAAAAATTGTGAATGTTCGCAATGATTATGACTGCAAGCCCTAAAAATTTCAGATCCAAACTCGAAACAAATATTGAAAAACAAAAATGTGAAATCTAGCATAGTGTAAAGAATAGACAAAAACAACATTGACACTATTCAGATCTAGATTTCTCTTTTTTGTTTCTTAATGTTCATTCCAATTTTGAACCTGAACTTTTAGGGGATGAAGTGACAGTCCTTGTGGACATTCTCGTTTTTTCTGATTTTTTTGAAATATTTAAAAATGTTTTTTGACATTTTTAAATATTTCAAACGTTTAAAAACATTTTAAAATGTTTTTTGACATTTTTAAATTTAAATTGTTAATATTCCAATGTTTTTTGAATACTGCCAACAACAAACGGTGTACAGGGGATGGCGTGTTCGAGCGGCGGTTGTGGCGACGACCGCGACGTGAGTTGGCGGGTCTCCTTCGCCGCCGATTTCGCCTCTCGCACACTCAATTCGACTACGGTGCCCTCACGTTGCGACGCGACGCTCTCCGGCTGGTCCTCACGGACTCGCGGGGCGTGACGGTGGACGCGCGGTTCCTTCGCGCGGGGGAGGCGATCGATGTTGGTGATGTGGTGTCGTTCCCGTGCCATATCGCACGGGTTCGGGATCGGCTGCCGACGACGAGCACCGCGCCGGCAAGCGGAGGCGTTGCGGGACATATCGAGGCGGTACACGGGTCCCGTGCGGCACAGCGCGTGGGTGGGTCGACCCGGCCCGAGGGAAACCTAACCGCGGCCCCGCGCCCACCAATGGCGGATGTGCGACACGTGGGGGGATCCACCCACCCACCCCGGGCGGCGACGCTAGTATAAAACCTCCTCCCGCACCGATCCTTGACCTAGAAATCTCATTTTCCCACTTCTGGGCGGCGGCGAAAAACCCTAGATCCAGAACACAAGAATCCTTCGAATGGTGGGAGGGGAAGGTTGGCGGCGATCCGCGCTCCTTCGCGGCGGTGGCGGCCTCTCCTTCCATGGCGAACGACGCGGCGCGTGGCCATCTTGGAGAGCGCGGTGGAGGCGGTGCCGGCCACGCGGACCGTGGAGGAGGGCGTCAGGCTGGCCGCGGCAACGGGAGGGGGGCGACTGGAGCAAGTTCTCCTGGAGGCGCGAACATGGCGACAGCTACGGCATCTCGACCTCCTCCAACATCGCGTCGGCGGAGGATTCTGCATGGTGGGACGAAGCTGTTGCTGCCAATCGAAGGGAGATCCAAGGCAACGGGGTGTGGGTTCAGAAAACCCAGACGTCGTCGGGGTCAGGTGGCAATACCACAGGGAGGCAGCCTACTCCTCCGACGGATCGTCCACAGGGGAAACAGATCCCTGCTCATGTGCCCCCTACCAAGAAACCTGATGCGTGTCTTATCTGCAAATCTCATGAGCATCCCCCTGTTCGGTGTCCCCAAGCGTATTGCGAGCGATGCAGAAAGCTAGGGCGTCTTGCATCTGTTTGTGTGGAATTTTTGCCATGGGAGTGCATTGCGTCGATGTGTGCGTTTCAGTCTAAGGGGCAGGGGTTCTATTACATTCATGATTCATGTTCGTCTAATCAGCAAAAAGCTAGGGCTAATAACATTGTAGTCACTATAGTGGAAGAGGAAACCTCGACTCGTCAGATGGAATTAGATCTCTCTGCTTATCTTGCCACTGACTGGCGCTGCTCGGCTCATGCTATTGGGCCAGGGGTTTTGTGGTCAGATTTCCTAACCCTAGAGCTGTAGCTCAGATTTGTTATGTGGGGAGGGTGACTCTTAAAACAAGTGGTGCTGTTATCCATGCCAAGCCGTGGTCATCTGCGGTTGGGGCGAAAGGGAAGATGGAAATGGCGTGGGTTAAGGTCAGCAATGTCCTTTGGACAAAAGAAGTGAAAGAAACTTGGCTTATGTTGCATCTTTAGTTGGGGTCCCCTTGGAGATCGATGCTGCCACTTTAAATCGCCCGACTTTGGTCGGGGTGAGGCTCGGGTGCAGGAACGTTGATGAGATTACTGTGATTGCTGAGGCCATTCTGGGAGACTACTTCTATCATTTCTATTACAAAGTATAACAGATTCTGGTGAGAGACCCTAATAGAGAGAAAAAAGTTGATGGCAATGCTGATGGACAGAATCATCCCCTGTCAAATCATGGAAGGGAGGGAAACAGTCACCCTAATGTGCCATCTGATAAGTCTCCTGTTACTACTCGGGGGGGGGGGCCTGATCCCATCAGGGAGTCACAAGAAAGTGTTGAGTCTGACGATTCCCTCCACACCACTCTCCTTATAGATACTATGGCTATGGAGATGGAGCAGGAAAAAGTAAGCATCCAGGTTGAGAAAGTGAAAAGTAACCTGACTTGCCCTGGGAAAACTTACTCTGATGCAGTTAAAAATTGTCCTCAGGTGGTGGAAATGACTGGGGACTGTAACCTTGCACTTCCTACTACCCAGGTTTACAGGGTTGAATCTCCTGAAGCTGAACAGACCGGGGAGGGGCTGCCTGCGCCCCCGCTGGTCACTGAGGAGAATCTTCGCTTCAGCTTAAGGAATGCTCATAACATGATGGAAAGGATGGACAAGAAGGCCTTAGCTGCTGCTAAGAAGACAGATATTGAAGGTACTATGCAAAGCCCAAATTAGTTTGAAACCCTTTCTAATCCTGAACTTATACTTAGAGCGGTTAAAATGGGGGTTCATATTCCTGATAATGATTTTGCTAGTGTTGATATTCTGAGAGAACTTGAAAAATGCAGAAATGCTGAGAATATCAAAACTAATGATGAACATCATGATTTGGGGGGGGGATAAAATAATGTTGACCAATGAAAAAAGGGGACCGGACACCTTTGAGGATGGACTGGGTGGATGTGAATGACGAGGAGGAAGAGAAATTTACGGTGGTGAAGTCTAGAAAAAAAACCTATTGTAATTATAGCTAGACCCACTACTAGAAGTCAAAAAATGGAACCTATTTGGGGAGAAAGGCTGGAAGCCCTGCTGTGTCCCCTAGTAGGGCTACCAGAAAGGGGGTCCCAAAAAAGAAAAACCCACCATGAATGGCCTTTTTTGGAATTGTAGAGGAGCAGGGAAGAAGGGAATGACTACCTGCTTCTCTGACATTATTAAGGATCATTCCCTGGATTTTGTGGGTGTTCAAGAAACAAAGAAAAAAACCTTCGAACCTAAGTATTTGAGGAGAATTGACCCCTTTGATATGTTCAGTTGGAATTATATCCCTGCTGTTGGTAAATCAGGTGGGATCCTATGTGGGGTTAAAAAAGGAACACTGGAAGTTGTCTCCTGGACTGCAGGTAATTACCTACTGCAGGCTACTGTGTTCGATGTGTGACTTAAATGTGTCTGGACACTGGTAGTGGTATATGGGGCGGCTCATGATGACAAAAAAGATGAGTTCTTTGCAGAATTGGCCTTGATGTGCAGTAATATTAGTACACCCTATGTGATTGGGGGGACTTCAATATCCTTCGTGAGAGTTGTGATAAGAACAAAGACTTGCATCGGTCCCTTTATATGGATAGGTTTAACAACATCATTCAGAATCTCAATCTTAGAGAGATTCATATGGGGGAGGCAAGTACACTTGGACCAACAACCAAAGACATCCCACTTCAGAGAAATTGGATAGAATTCTCACGAGCCCCACTTAGGAAGACATGTTTCCTTTAGTGGTTGTTCGTAAGCTGGTGCGAGATGTCTCGGACCACAACCCCCTCCTTCTATCTTCTGACTCTTTAAAGAAAAAAAAACCTCACCAGCGTGAATTCAGATTTGAATTAAGCTGGTTGAAGAATGAAGAGTTTTACACTAAGGCCAAGATGATCTGGGAGCAGCCGGTATACTCTGAGGATCCAATTGATATTCTGAATATCAAACTGAAACATATCAAAAAGTATTTTAAAGGATGGGGATCGCATGCTTTTGGACATGCGAGGAAAAGAAAAAGATGGATTAAGCAGGAGTTGGAAGAGATTGAGAAAAAAGAGGAAGATGGCCCCCTTGATCCAGAGACGTATGAGAAAAGAACCTTGTTATCTACGGAGTTAAACGAGATCCTGGTAGACGAGGAACTGTTTTGGTTGCAGCATTCTAATGAGAGATGGTTATTAAAAGGTGCCCAAATCACAACCTATTTTCATCGGGTTGCTAATGGCAGGAAGAGGAAAAACACTATACATTCGCTGACTAGTGGGGAGACTGTTATAGAGGGACAAAAAACCTACTTGAACATGCCACAGCCTTTTACAAGGATCTCTTTGGGCCTGCAAAGGGGAATCTATTCCACTTGTCCCCTGATACTTGGTCTAGCAAACTCTCTGCAGAGGACAATGCCATCCTCACCAGTGTGTTCACTGAGGAGGAGGTTAAAAAGGCCTTGTTCAGTATGGAAAGCAATAGAGCCCGGGGCCCTGATAATATACTCGCAGAGTTTTATAAGCACTGCTGGGAGTTTGTGAAGAATGATATTATGCGCCTGTTTGAAGCTTTCCACAACAAATACACTAGATGTGGTGTGGCTGAACTATGGGATTATCAGCCTGATCCCTAAAATAAATGGGGCGAAGAAGATCCAACAATACCGTCCCATTTGTCTCCTTAGATGCCCCTATAAGTTGATTACCGAAGTGTTGGATAATAGAGTGGCGGTGTTTGCTGACAAACTGATTAGCAAATACCAGAATGCCTTCATCAAACACAGAAACATCATGGATGGGATCCTCACCCTCCATGAGGTGTTGCATCATACCCATGTTAAGAAAAAACTGGGATAGTTCTAAAGCTGGACTTCGAGAAGGCGTATGACAAAATAAATTGGGACTTCCTTCTCGAGTGCCACCGTAACCGTGGCTTTGGGGCGACCTGGTGCATTTGGGTAGAAAAGATACTCCACAATGGCACCTTGAGCATTAAGCTAAATAACAAAACAAGCCCCTATTTTCAGAGTCACAAAGGGGTTCGTCAAGGTGACCCCTACTCCCCCTTTCTTTTCAATATGGTCGTGGAAGCCTTGTCGAAGATGGTCACTAATGCGCAGAAAGAGAATATGATTATGGGACTTGCACCTGACCTGATAGAGGGAGGAGTATCCATTCTCCAATATGCAGATGACACGGTGCTCTGCTTTGAACATGATAAAGATGCTGCTATTAACCTGAAAATGTTGCTTTACATGTTTGAACTTATGTTAGGTTTAAAAATAAACTTCATGAAAAGTGAGATCCTTTGTG
>NC_057804.1:272895028-272920725 GCF_018294505.1 Triticum aestivum | reverse complement strand
ATACTATATCCTTTTATGCTGAGCTTTTCAACTGCAGTATTGGTCATTTCCCAATGAAATACTTGGGGGTACCAGTCAGTTTTTTGAACCTGCGCAACATAGATTGGGATTTTGTGGAGGAAAGATTCCTAAAGTGTTGTGAATCCTGGATTGGCAATGCTGCCTCCTCGGGGGGGGCGTCTTATCCTTCTAAATACATCTTTGACTAGCATAGTTTATTACTATATGTCTATGTTCCTCCTGCCAAAAGGGGTGATTGCCAAACTTGATAAACACCGAAAGAGGGTTTTTTTGGCAAGAACATGAGGGGCAAAAAAGATACCATTTGGTTAAATGGTCCAGGATATGTCGTTCTAAAGAGAAGGGGGGCCTGGGGGTGAAGGACCTACACAAGCATTATGTCAGCCTTCTCACCAAATGGTGGTGGAAACTGGAAACACAACAAGGGTTGTGGCAGGATGTTATTCGAGCTAAATATTTCAAAAGAGATACGGTGACTCCTGTTAACACCAGGTTTGGTGATTCCCCCATCTGGAAAGCTATCATGAAGGTTAAAGAGGTTTATTTGGCTAGTAGGAAAGTGAATCTTAACTCTGGTAATCTTACCAGGGTATGGAAGGACCCCTTGGGAGTAGATCTTCCTCTTTGAGAGAAATTCCCTATTCTTTTTAGTATTTGTAATGATCAAGAGATCACTGTGGCTCGTTTCATAGAGATGGTTGGTGATGATTTCTTCAGGAGGAGACTGCATCCACCACTTCTTGAGTAGTGGAGAGAGGTTCAAAATCGGATTAGCACCTGGCCGCTATCCGAAGAGCCTGACCAGGTTGTGTGGAATCTGGGGAAGAAAAGCAAATTCGCCACTAAATCAGTCTACGACTACCTGGAAAGAAACCTTGCTGGATGTAACTATAGATGGATCTGGAGGGCTAAAATCCCCTTAAAAATTCAAATTTTTCTTTGGCAGTTGTCTCAAGATTCTGTCTTGACCAGGGATGTAATGAGCAGGAGGGGATGGCTTGGGAGACCTGTATGCTCCTTCTGTAATGAGAAGGAAACAACACAACACCTTTTCTTCACTTGCCCCATGGCTAGGGTGATGTGGAGAACTGTGGGCTGTGTGCTGGGCACGGATCGTTGTCCTAGCAACATATGGCAATATTTTCCTTGGTGTTATACATTCCTTCCTGACGGGGAAAGATTCTATACATTTGGCCTTGCTGCTCTTTGTTGGGCAATGTGGAATAGTCGCAAATAAGAAAACCTTTAAATTCAAAAAGATGAGATCTCCCTTTGACGTGGTGTATACTGTTTGTGGTTTTCTTACCTACTGGGCAGGGATGCTCATGACCGGGAGGCAATGGAGCATGGGTCAAAAATGTTAAGGAGCAACGCGCGGCACCAAGCGACCCGATGCAGAGCTGATGCTGGGGGGGGGGCGTCTTCAGCTGGGTGTCGCCTCTATGAGTTTTTGATCAACACCTTGCTTGTGCTTCGTGTCATTCCTCCGCCTGGCTTTGGTGAATGGTTGATGGTCTACCGCTAAACTTTTGTTAGTTTGCTCTTGCGTGAGTATTTTTTGCGGCCTGTCTGGATGAGGCATGTAATGGATGGATTGCTAAACTTTGTAGGGCTTTGTAGTCGTTTATGGTGTCGTTGGGTTTTCGCCCCATGGCGGACTGCTCGATGACGGGTGTCCGTCATGGGTTTCCCAGCGATGCTTTGAACTCGCTTTCCCCTTTCCCAGGCTTCCTAGTTACTATGTGGAATTGGTTGTATTTCCGTTATGATAAGTAATGGAAAGGGGCTACGCCCAGTTCAAAAAAAATACATTGGAGCACCGGGAGTACCCCAAGGTTGGGAGCACTGGACACTTTCCCCCGCCCATCCTGTCCGGACGTGTTTTACCATCTAACAAGGTTTTGTACTCGTGTGTTAGACGTTTTTTTGCGCGAACCGAAAGCAAATCAGGGGCTTTGTCGGCGTCCGGACCATTGTGAGTCACGCACATCTCCGACAACCCTCACACACCCAAACCCTCTCCCTCGCCCGTGCCCTTTCCCGCACAAAGCGTCAGCGCCGCATTCATGTCGGCCTAGAGCAGACGCGACCTCTCTGTTGAACACAATATATGGTGCATGTGTATGTGGTTGTAGCTTGTGTAGTGACAAGATATTCAGTTGTTACTATTGTACATATCTCTATCTCCTTCCTCCTCGTATATCTCCTCACCGGTTGGGTTTAAACCACCGAGACCTTGTACCACAAGTCATCATCGATATATAAACATGTGGGCTCCTAGTGTATGTGAGTTGAGACACTTTACCCATTGTCTAACATGGTATACAGAGCAGGCTTCTGTGCAACATCTAGCTCGCACCGATCCACCTTCCATCGATCTCCCTCGCAGCCTCCATCAAAATCCTAATCTTCGCCGAACCTCCCAGCAATCATGTCATCTTCCACCTCGGCCATCACCTACGGCCTGAACAACAATACATCTGAGCCACTTACCCGTAGCAAAAATGATCTTTGGCATGCCTAAGCTAGATCCCAGATCATGGGCGCCGGCCTATATGGCTATCTTGATCAAACTACCCAAGAACCCCCATAAACCATCACAACCAAAAACTCCAAAGGGAAGGAACAGGTCATCCCAAACCCTGCCTACGCCCTGGCTCAT
This sequence comes from Triticum aestivum, assembly GCF_018294505.1. NCBI lineage: Eukaryota > Viridiplantae > Streptophyta > Magnoliopsida > Poales > Poaceae > Triticum > Triticum aestivum. Next base: position 272,918,042 of record NC_057804.1, on the reverse strand, counting down.
CCAAGATCAGTAGATAGTCGCCTACCTTCTCAAAAACCTCTCCAAGGAAGTCCTGGTTCAAGTTGCATCGATTGAAAAATCAAATGCAAATATGGATCGTGTTGGGGAACATGTTCTTTGCCATGTCTCTCTCACGCGCCAACAAATATTTGGCTCGCCTCGCTAACACGCAGAAGGGCTCCCAATCAGCAGCTGCCTACTTCAGGCACATAAGGGCCCTCTCAGACGAGCTCGCGGCAGCGGGAAAACTGATCGGGGAAGACAAGCTTCTCTCGTTCATCATCGCCAGCCTGGATATGGAGTACCAGCCAATTATCTCGGTGCTAGATGCCCGCACCGAGCCGGTCTCCGTTGACAATCTCTTCTCCATGGTGGCGAATTTCGACCAGCACGTCGAGTTGTTCCATGGAACAGGCGTTGGGGTGTTCAAGTCATCCGCCAACACTGTCTCCGCGGGCGCCAAGGTCCTACCAGAAACTACCGAAACCAGAAAGGTGGAGGTGGTGGTGGATCTCGCGGTGGTGGTCAGTATAACGGTGGCGGCGGCTACAACGACTCTGGTAGCGGCGTAGGCTACAATCATGGAGGCGGTGGCAGGTACAACCCGGGGTGGTGGTGGTGGCGGTGGCTACACCAGAACAACGGTAGCGGCCAAAACCCGGGTGGTGGCGGTGGCTGCCACCCGAACAATGGCAGCGACCCCAACCCGGCTGGTGGCGGTGGCTATCACCATGGGAACAACAACAACCGGTGCCCGTCGCCCCAGCAATAACAATGGGGTGCAATTTTCAAGGTTATGAAGGTTATGAAGGAAAGTGTCAAATATGCGAAAAGACTAACCATCTCGCTAAGGACTGTGATTGGCGCCATGCTGATGAAAGTTCCCAAAAGAAAAGAAATTGCAGGTGTCGCCAATGCATCATATGGCGTAGATACCAATTGGTATATGGATACAGGTGCCACCAATCACATCACCAGAGAACTACAGAAGCTGACAATGCATGAGACACAATTTCCGTTCGAAAAACTCCATCCTAACGCTGGTGCTCTTCTCAAGAAGGAAAATCTTCTCCTTCCTTCCCACCTTTCGAAAGTTGATCATGTGGTTAATGATGCTAGTAATTATCCAATTTTGACTAATTCTTCTACTGCTACACATGAGTTCTCTGTTGCAGGAGTATCAAGGAAGAAAACAACATGCACAATGGTGAAAATCATGTGGAAAATAATGCAACACGATGCTCTCCAGCAGCCACAAACGAACTGGTGCGATCTTCTTCGGGATCGGCACGCCTAACATCATTAGATTCCATTGAATGCGCATCGAGATCAGTCCTCACTGACTAATTCCTTTGGTGATCCAGAAATGGAGCAAGAAGGATTCTCGCCTTTTTCCCTAGAGGCGACCCTGAGTTTTCGAACCCATTGGAGGAAGATCCCCTTTAAGCTAGGGCTCAAACAAGTTTTTGTTAAAGAAACAATTCCATCTTTTGACTGAATCAAAATAAAACAACTAAAGGGAAACACTTATAATAAAAATAGGCATGGGTATGAGACCTTAATGCTTACAACCATATATTTGTGACAGGACCAACTATGATCTTAATTTGTGCAATGGAAGTCACCCATCGAGATGTGCTTGTTATGAACTAAAGTGAGGGATGTGTCCAAATTACGTCTTGACGGCGCGCGTCCTACAACAAGAGTTAGTTTTCCAACTGAAAGCCCTATCTGTCTCGCGGGTTCGCCTCAATAATTAAGATTGCAATAATCAGACAAAAACATTGGGTGTTTAATGACTACACCTCTTGAATCCCCAGATAGGATTCGTGTTACCATACTAAACCTTCCCGTCACTGGTGTTCAGAATAACACTTCACGGTCTCCCTGCCCTTAGCCTCTTTGTGGCTCATCCTCCATGATCCTGGGTACCTGCAGGGATGAAGAACGCAAATAAGACAAGAGACATCTATGGAACAGCTTTATTTCACATATACGAGACGTTAATTCAAAGCACTTCCATTGATCCCTCCAACAAATACATTGGGTCGCAAAGCCCTTGCCTCAACCCATACCTTACTGAACTACTCATACATGGACATCATATCACATGAAGAACACACCGTAGAAGACATCATGAAGGTAGATTGATTGATAATATGTCTTACAATGGATGTCGTGTGTGATACACAATTACAAGTATGATCTAGAGGAGGAAGAACTATGGTGGAAATGGAGATGGTGGCTATGGAGATGGGAAATGGCGGCGGCTAGGGTCGATGAAGATGGGATGAAGATGACTCTGTGCTGGCTCTATTTATGGTTATTCTCTTGACATTTTGGCCTCGACCCTTTATAAAAGTTGCTCAAGTGGATGAGGAGCATCGATTTCCACACCATACGACTGCCATGCGATTGGTCGCAGTCGCATGAAACACCATCTTTTGCTCTAGAATTGATGGCGCGCCTCCACTTGATTTCTTCTATCTCCTTCTTTACTCATTTTTTATCTCACTTGATTTCATACATGTATACCCCATTTCATGTGGAAACACAATAAAGAGAGGATTTGTGGAATCCTATGCATTCGTTAGTCATCAGTGGCAATATCGGAGCGAATATCTCGGTTTTAATGAAATATATTGTTTAAACTAAGGGTAGAGGAGTGTAAAAATACCACTCATCACTCGCCAGGCGACACGCGCCAGCCCCGACACACCCACCCCGCGCCAATCGATGCTTGCCACGCGTTGGCTGATACGTCTCCAACGTATCTATAATTTTTGATTGTTCCATGCTATTATATTACCTGTTTTGGATGTTTAATGGGCTTTATTATGCACTTTTATAATTTTTTTGGGACTAACCTATTAACCGGAGGCCCAGTGCAAAGTGCTGTTTTTTTGCCTATTGCAGTGTTTCGCAGAAAAGGAATATCAAACGGAGTCCAAACGGAATGAAACCTTCGGGAGAATTGTTTTTGGAACAAACGCAATCCATGAGACTTGGAGTGGACGTCAAGGAAGCAACGAGGCGGCCACGAGGTAGGAGGGCGCGCCCAGGGTGGGTAGGAGTGCCCCCACCCTCGTGGGCCCCTCGTGGCTCCCCTGACCGACTTCTTTCGCCTATATATATACTCATATACCCTAAAAACATCAGAAGATAACCTAGATCGGGAGTTCCGCCACCGCAATCCTCTGTAGCCACCAAAAAACAATCTGGACCCTGTTCCGGCACCCTGCCGGAGGGGGGATCCCTCACCGGTGGCCATCTTCATCATCCCGGCGCTCTCCATGATGAGGAGGGAGTAGTTCACCCTCGGGGCTGAGGGTATGTACCAGTAGCTATGTGTTTGATCTCTCTCTCTCTCTCTCTCTCTCTCTTGTGTTCTTGATTTGGCACGATCTTGATGTATCGCGAGCTTTGCTATTATAGTTGGATCTTATGATGTTTCTCCCCCTCTACTCTCTTGTAATGGATTGAGTTTTCCCTTTGAAGTTATCTTATCGGATTGAGTCTTTAAGGATTTGAGAACACTTGATGTATGTCTTGCATGTGCTTATCTGTGGTGACAATGAAATATTCACGCGGTCTACTTGATGTATGTTTTGGTGATTGACTTGCGGGTTCAGTGACCTTGTGAACTTATGCATAGGGGTTGGCACACGTTTTCGTCTTGACTCTCTAGTAGAAACTTTGGGGCACTCTTTGAAGTACTTTGTGTTGGTTTGAATAGATGAATCTGAGATTGTGTGATGCATATCGTATAATAATACCCACGGATACTTGAGGTGACATTGGAGTATCTTTGTGTTGGTTTTGGCTGATTTGTATCTTAAGGTGTTATTCTAGTACAAACTCTAGGATAGATTGAACAAAAGAATAGCTTCGTGTTATTTTACTACAGACTCTTGAATAGATCGATCAGAAAGGATAACTTTGAGGTGGTTTCTTACCCTACAATAATCTCTTCGTTTGTTCTCCGCTATTAGTGACTTTGGAGTCACTCTTTGTTGCATGTTGAGGAATAGTTATATGATCCAGTTATGTTATTATTGTTGAGAGAACTTGCACTAGTGAAAGTATGAACCCTAGGCCTTGTTTCCTACCATTGCAATACCGTTTACGCTCACTTTTATCATTAGTTACCTTGCTGTTTTTATATTTTCAGATTACAAAAACCTATATCTACCATCCATATTGCACTTGTATCACCATCTCTTCGCCGAACTACTGCACCTAACAATTTACCATTGTATTGGGTGTGTTGGGGACACAAGAGACTCTTTGTTATTTGGTTGCAGGGTTGCTTGAGAGAGACCATCTTCATCCTACGCCTCCCACGGATTGATAAACCTTAGGTCATCCACTTGAGGGAAATTTGCTACTATCCTACAAACCTCTGCACTTGGAGGCCCAACAACATCTACAAGAAGAAGGTTGTGTAGTAGACATTATTGGCCTACTGCTGAGCCGGCCTCTGCGGGCACGCCACACCAACCAGTGCCTGGGGACTAATATGTCTCCAGCGTATCAATAATTTTTGATTGTTTCATGCTATTATATTATCAATCTTAGATACTTTATATGCAATTTTATATCATTTTTGGGACTAACCTATTAACCTAGTGCCAGTTGTTGTGTTTCTGCATGTTTTTTAGCTTTTCAGAAAATCAATACCATACGAAGTCCAAACACGATGAATTTTTACGGTGATTTTTTATGGACCAGAAGGGACCTTAGAATGTTCGGAGGAGGCCAGAAGCCCTACGGGAGAGCCACAAGCTCACACGGTGCGCCCCTAGGGGGATCGCCACCTGAGCTTGTGGGTCCCATGAAGCTTTGTTTGACCTAATTCCACCTTTCATAGTCTCATATGGAGGCCTTTTCTGGTACTCTGCCGAAGGGGGAATCGATCATGGATGGCTTCTACATCATCCTTGCTGCACCACCAATGATGCGTGAGTAGTCTACCATAGACCTATGGGTCCATAATGATTACCTAGATGTCTCTCTCTCTCTCTCTCTCTTCTGTCTCTCTCTCTCTCTGTCTCTCTCTCTCTCTCCGGTCTTCTGTACAGTGTTCTCCTCAGAGTTCTATTCGATGTAATCTTCTTTTGTAGTGTGTTTGTTGGGATCCAATGAATTGTGGGTTTATGATCAGATTATTCATTGAAATTAATTAAGTCTTTGATGAACTTATTATGCATGATTATTATAGCTTTGTATTTCTCTCTTAACTATCCATTTGGTTTGTCCAACTAGATTGATTTATCTTTAGTGGAAGAGGTGCTTTGTAGTGGGTTCAATCTTGTGGTGTCCTCACTAGTGAAAGTAGGGGTAGCAGGAACATATTGTATTGTTTCTACTATGGGTCAAACGGCGGGGTTTAATCATATTGCTTGGTTTTATTATATCTACATTATGTCATCTTGCTTAAAGCGTTACTTTGTTTGTCATGAACTTAATACCCTAGATGCATGCTGGATAGCGGTCGATGGGTGGACTAATAGTAGTAGATGCAGGCAGGAGTTGGTCTACTTGTCACAGACGTAATGCATGTATACATGATCATTGTCATGAATAACGTCATAACTATGCGCTTTTCTATCAATTGCCCAACAGTAATTTGTCTACCCACCGTATGCTATCTTTACGAGAGAGAAACCTCTAGCGAAAACTATATGATAACATGGTATCTCGCTAGCCCTTTCTGAGACTGCAAAACATAAATGTAGAGCATCTCTGAAGTTCCAGCAATGACTAAACATTGTAATTCATGATAGAAGTGATCCATTCATGGTCACATCCAACATTAACTAGACTCAATGCATGTTAAACTAAGAACGACAATAGCACACTCAAAGTTGGTGCTTGAATGAGAAGGTGATGACTCAAAAATAAAAGTAAATAACATGAAAGTAAATAGAAGGGCCCTTCGCAGAGGGAAGCAGAGATTTGCAGAGGTGCCAGAGCTCGAAGCTTAAAAAAAAGATGAATACATTTTGAGAGGTGTGCTTTTCCTGTCAATGTCACGATAAAGGATTTCAATATCTTCCATGCTAAACACATTAACGGCGGTTCCCCAAGAGGAAAGGTAAAGTTTACTCCCCTCAACCATACAAACACAAGCCATGGCTAGCTGAATCCTCGGGTGCCCTCCAAACAATCAACTTTTCGGGGGAGTTTGTTTTATTATATTTTTCCTTATTTCTTATTACAATACTAGGCATCCCCGTCACCAGCCTCTCTCATGCAATGACAAGTGAATAAACATCCATCATGAGAATAACCCGCTTAGCATGGAAGATACTGACCACCCCGTCGCTCCATGAGCGATAAGGGCACACAAAACATATGTTTATTCGAATTATTAGAGGTGGCACATGCAAATTTACTTGGAACGGTAGAGTAATACCGCATATAGATAGATATGGTGGACTCATTTGGAAAAACTTTGGGTTTAAGGATTTTGGATGCACAAGCAACATTTCCGCTTAGTACAGGCGAAGGTTAGCAAATAGATTGAGAAGCGACCAACTAGAGAGCAATAACAGTCATAATCATGCATTGCGAATATTTAACATTGAATACGAGCATGAGTAGGATATAAACACCTCTAACATGAATATCATGAAGGCTGCATTGATTTTGAATCAACTACATGGGTGAACATGCACCAAGTTGATAACCCACAAGTATAGGGGATCGCAACAGTTTTCGAGGGTAGAGTATTCAACCCAAATTTATTGATTCGACACAAGGGGAGCCAAAGAATATTCACAAGTATTAGCAGTTGAGTTATCAATTCAACCACACCTGAAAGACTTAATATCTGCAGCAAAGTATTTAGTAGCAAAGTATTATGATTGTAACGGTAATAGTGGCAATAGTAGCAGTAGCAGTTTTGTAGTGATTGTAACAGCAAGACGACAAAAGTAACTTAGCAAGGATCAATATGTGAAAAGCTCATAGGCATTGGATCGACAATGATAATTGTGTTCGATAATATTCATCATGTAGCAGTCATAACCTAGGGTGACATAGAACTAGCTCCAATTCATTAATATAATGTTGGCATGTATTCCGTATATAGTCATAAGTGCTTATGGAAATGAACTTGCATGCCATGTTTTGTCCTACCCTCCCGTGTCAGTGATACATCTCCAACGTATCTATAATTTTTGATTGTTCCATGCTATTATATTACCCCTTTTGGATGTTTATGGGCTTTATTTTACACATTTATATCATTTTTGGGACTAACCTACTAACCGGAGGCCCAGCCCATATTGCTGTTTTATTGCCTGTTTCAGAATTTCCAAGAAAAGGAATATCAAACGGAGTCCAAACGGAATGAAACCTTCAGCAGCTTGATTTTTTTGGAAGAATATGATCCTGGAGACTTGGAGTCCACGTCAGAAGATCCTCGAGGAGGCCACGAGATAGGAGCCCGCGCCCCCCTTATAGGGTGGTGCCCCCCTGTCTCGTGGTGTCACACCCTAGCTAGTCATGCATTAGAGTGTTGCATCATGTTTACTCTTTCATCAGAAACTTGAAATGGGGATGACAGAACCCCCGGTCCCCTCTGAAACCAACTAGGGTTACTAAAATAATTTTTCAATGAACCTGAAATGCCCTTCTAAAATGCCCATCATTTTTGCCTTGGTTCAGAACCTCTGCCAAAAGTGGTGCACATTTTCCTAGGCCATCCTAAGGTTTTTGATTTAAATCATAAATATTTGAATTTGGGCATTTAAAATAATATAAAATATTTAAATGCTCAAATATCTCCAAACTGAAATGTTTCATGTTGGAAATAATCCAACTATGGACCAGGAGTAGTTTGGTGATTTTTGGAGTTGCCTAGGTATTTTATTTAATTCAACAAAGTTGCAGATATATTAAATAAAAAACAGAAATAGAAAAAAAGGGGGAAAACTTACCTGTGTGGCCCAGCCAGCTGGCCGGCCCAGCTAGCCAGCCCAGCCCACCACCGCCGTCGTCCTCCTGGCGCCAGTCGGCCAGGCGTGTGGCCGGCGCGCGCGCACGGCCACCGCGCCACGCCACCTGCTCGCCTGCTTGCCTGCCCTCCCCTCCTCGCTCGGTGTCCCCGGACGACGCCACGCCTCCCCCCTGCTCTCTCTCACTCTCCCCCGACTCTCCCTCGCTCTCTCTCTCTCCCGGCCGAACACCACCGTCGCCGCCGTTCGCCATAGCCACCGTCTCCGACCACCCCTCGCTCCCCCGACTAGCTCAGAAGCTCCGCCTCGACTCCCTCTTCCTCCCCACCGCTCCACGGGTCCCCGGAAGCCCTGCATCGCCGCCACGTCGCCGTTCCCCTCTTCGGGCTCCGACCGTCGCCGCCGTCGAATTCACCGTCACCAGCGCGTCCCCGAGCCCGCTAACCATCCCTGCAGCTCCGCGGTGAGCCCCCGGATCATTTCCCCCTTCTCCCCTGGTCTCTTGCGACCTCTAGGCCCTAGCCCCACCTCGGCCGAGACCTCCACGCCGCCGGCGATGTCGCCGTCGTGGCCACGGTCGCCGTAGCACCCAACCGAGCACACCATCGTGCTCCCCGCCTCACCAGGAGCACGCAGCACGCACCAACGCTTCCCCAAACCCCCTGCAACACTGATCCTGACCGCACCCGACCTCCGGCCGCCGCAGCCGAGCTCGCCGCCGTCAACTCCGGCCACCCCGAGCCCAACCACCACCACCAATAGACGCGGCTCAACCTCAGCAACACGTAGATGCCTTCCGCCGTCCATTTGGTTGCCGGAATGGCAAAAAGCACTTTCGCCGCCGTCTTGGACCTCGCCGGCGTCATGTCGCCGGTGGGGTTTGACTTGCCCGACCTGGGGTTTGACCCCCCAGGGTCACTGACGCGTGGGCCCTGTCGGCCAGGTGGTTAGGTTAGCGCTAACTACTGTTAGTTAACCCCCCTGACACTGACAGTGGGCCCCAGCGCCACTAACCCCTAATTAGGATTAATTTAATCCTGTTTAACCCCCCCTGTCACTGACGTGTGGCCCCCACACGTCAGGTTTGACCTCAGCCAGCCACAGTTGACCACTGACGTCATGCTGACGTCATGCTGACGCAGTAATTGAATTTCTGGATTTAAATTAAATCAGGAAATTCCAGAATATTAATTAAACTTCAAAAATTCATAACTTTTATTCTGTAACTCCAAATTGGACAAATTATATATGAAAAATGATCAGAAAAATCCAATCTATCCATCTGTACTATTTTCATGCATGATCAAACAAGTTAAATTGATGTTTTAATCAGAACAAGGAAAAGCACTTTAAAAGGCCATATTTGAATTTGAAATCTGAATCCTTGATTCAAATTTGTTCAAACACTTCTGGTTTTAGTTGCATTAGCCCAACACACTCATATTGCCATGTTTCATGCATGCATCATATTGTTGCACATTGTTTGGTGATGCTTGTGTATCGATGTCCTTTGCGACAGGATCTGTCCCCGAGGAGTACCGTGATTACCCTAACGAAGAACCGTATTCGTGCATCGAACCATCAGGCAAGCAACCAACCATTTGATCATATCGATACAATCCCATGTTCTCGCTCCTGCTCTCTTTTACTGCATTAAGACAACACGATTCAAACTGCTGTGTGCTACGGTAGTTGAACCCATTTCCTCTGCATGACCTGTCATTGCCACAGTAACTAGATGAAACCCACTAGCATGTGTAGGAGTTGATTGAGCCCTATGTATGTGTTGTTCCTACCTTGCTATGCCTGCTATGCTTAGAGTCGTGTCAGGTCTGGTTCATCTGGGTGATGGGCTAGAGTGAAATGATTATGTCGGTAATGAGAGTGGTGTGGTGAACACGATTTGGTAAAGGTATCGATGAGAGGCCATGTAGGAGTACATGGTGGGTTGTTTCATTGAAGCCGACCTTAAGCACTGAGATCTGTATGTGTGATTTAAGAATCAGCTACTACCATGCATTGGGCCCGAAACCAATGGACCCTCTCGACTTCTTATTCACCCTAGCTCTCTGTCCAGGAGTTGCAAGTAGTTTCTGGTGTTTGTAGCCTACTGGAGGCCGTGGACAGCGCTGACCGTAGGGGTGGGCTGTGATGCGGTAGGTACGTGGCCGGGTGTACCGAATACCCGTTAGGTATCTCGGGAACCCTGTTCACATCGTTCGGGGCCGTATGGGAAACCTCGGCCGGACTCCCTGCGGATGGAACCTGAATAGGCGATAAACCTGGACTGGAAGCTTAGGTGATTAGGTAGGTCGTGGCCGACACCCACGTTGGGCTTCCGCTTGAAGGTTGCCGAGTACATGTCGTGTAAACGACGATAAGTGGTGAGAGCGTGTATGAAGAAGTACACCCCTGCAGGGTTAACATGATCTATTCGAATAGCCGCGTCCGCGGTAAAGGACTACTTGGTTGCCTATACAGTTCATAGACAAGTAAATGGAAACTATTAACAGCTTCAAGATAAGTGTGAGTGCCGAGGATGGCTCTTCCGTAGGAAGACGGAGGTGGATCCTCGGTAGTGTATTGAAGTGGTGAATAGTGGACTCGTGTGCGCAAAACTATTTCAAGATGGGGTATCGTAGGATAGTCTAGCCAAGAGTCAAAGCTGGCTTGCTGCAATAACTCCACCAACCCTTCTTGATACTATGCATGTATGTAGGATCCGATGTAAGTCTTGCTGAGTACCTTTGTACTCATGTTGCTATAATCTACATTTTTACAGAAGACGCTGCAACCTCTTCTGATGGGTTCTATGTAGACGTTGACATCAACGAGTAGGCTAAAGACCCAGGTGGTGACCCTGAGCTTGTGGAGGACCACATAGTATAGCCAGGCTTTCCAAGCCTCTTTTATTTTACTAGTTGTCTGTACTCAGACAAGTTACTTCCGCTGTTGGCTTGTATGATTGTATAACTTGTATGTTGGGTCGTGAGACCCGTAACTTTGTGTGTATATTATGTATGGCTCCCTGAGCCTTAAATAAAGTACTTGTGTCGTAGAGTCATGTTGTGATGCTTCGTTGTATTTGCACATATCGAGCATAATGTGTGTATGATTGAAATGCTTGGTATGTGTGGGATCTGACTATCTAGTTGTTTATCTTTAGTAGCCTCTCTTACCGGGAAATGTCTCCTAGTGTTACCGCTGAGCCATGGTAGCTTGCTACTGCTCTGGAACACTTAGGCTAGCCGGCATGTGTCCTTCTTCGTTCCTGTGTCTGTCCCTTCGGGGAAATGTCACGCTTTGAGTACCGGAGTCCTGTTAGCCCGCTACAGCCCGGTTTACCGGAGTCCTGCTAGCCCAGTGCTACAGCCCGGACCCACTTGCTGATGACCGACACGTTCGAAGCTGGGTCATGGATGCCTGTCCCTGTAAGTCTGTGCCACTTTGGGTTTACGACTAGTCATGTCAGCCCGGGCTCTTTATCATATGGATGCTAGCGACACTATCATATACGTGAGCCAAAAGGCGCAAACGGTCCCGGGAAAAGGTAAGACGACACCCGTGGGGATACCGTGCGTGAGGCCGCAAAGTGATATGAGGTGTTACCAGCTAGATCGATGTGACATCGAGTCGGGGTCCTGACAGCGTTGGCATCAGAGCCGGACTGCCTGTAGGTTCTCCAAGCCAAACTGGTCGATGTTGAGTCTAGAACTTCTTTAGTTATATGTAGGGGAATTGTTTGTGGGTTGGAACGTAAGGCTCTTTTTACTCCTTATACCTTATGACTTTCTGATCTGAGTCAGTCCATTCTTCCACCGGGGGTTAAGGAATTAGGATCTGTTCTCTCTATCAGGATCACGAGTTACTAATCAGTAGTACCTTATAAGTTTGATGGTTACCAGCCTAGTTCAGTTCTACTACCACCTTATGTTGTTAGAATGGTTCCAGAACTTTGATGTGATGATGTTGAGTGTGTACGAAATCCTTTGTCAAATGTCTCAAAATCCTTTTTGAGCATTTACAGCTGTTATGCTGCCGAAATTTTGCTAGAAATTCTAATGCCTTTGCATTATGATTGTGCTTTCAGATGGCCACTCGCGACCTCAATCAAGTGGTTCGCCTGACTCGATGCCTAGATGTACCCGGCCATACTGCTAAGTTGGTCAGGGTAATGACTGAGGCTGGATACTGCTGGTATCCTGAGTACACGGTCGAAGAGCAATTCCGAGATTTTAATCAAAGCCAGTATCTCTGCACTGTCAGGATATTTCCATCTTATCCTGGATCCACCGAGCCTCTTCACTGTTCCTATGGACTCGGGGTTACTATCGAGATGGCTGTGCAGGATGCCGCCTACTCTATGATGACCATTATGCGAGTCAGATCTGGTTTATTTCGGGACTCTGACTTCCGGTATATGCCAGGATCACTTCCGGGAGCACAAGGGTATCTCCAGGCTATCTATGCTGACTCCACTCAGGAGGATTCACGGACTCGCACCACTGCTGAGATGCTCGAGGATAAGGACCGTGAAAATCGGGCCTTAAGGTTAGAGCTCTTCAATACCCGTGCTGACCACTGGGCCACTTTGACTCGGTTCGCACCGGCGGTGCAAGCTGGATATTCAGATATGCGCGATCTCTATCCAGTGAGATCTGCTCTGCCGGACGTGATGGTTTGGCGTGATGTAGGAGGCATCACCCCACCTCGCGGTCCCCGCAGGCCACCGTTTGTTGGTCCAAGGCCTCATCCTAGCCCCTATGGTCCACAAGCTCCGCGAGATCGTCTATTTCCAGATGAACATGTTGAACTTCCGGGCTATGGAGGTGACTTCTACGAGGACTACTACGGATCAGTCTGAGTTAGTGGTAGTATCACTAGTTCGCACTAGCTGTGCCGTCTATCGTCCTGCGTGACTCGTGGGATATGACCTAGTTTGTACTCCTTCCGGAGATGTAGAAAAATAATGTATAGGAGCTTGGAATGCCTCCGATGAGATGTAATCCTCTTTTCACCGTAATAGTACTTTGTTTGGTCTTGTACTAAACCCTGTATGGTGTGTATGACGATGGAATAAAAGAAGCAGTTTCTGTATCTACCATGTCATACGGATGATCATCTTGCATTCCGAGTTATTCCTTACATTATGTATCCCATGACGGAATTTTACCATCCTGACTAAATCATTGTCTTGATCACCTAGGATGGTCAACACGCGCGCCAACCCTGCTTCCCAAGAGCAGGCCAAAGGCAGTGAAGCCAGAAATGAACATCTGCCTCAACCTCCTTCACTAGCCGAGGTTATGATGGAAGCTGAGAGAAACAAGCGGGAGACAAACCGTTTGTTGGAGCGTATTGAACAGAATACAGCACACCATCAGAGGGCTAACGTGGTGTCACTCAGTGATTTTATCAAATTGCATCCACCCACGTTCCACCACTCCGTCGAGCCTCTCGACGCTGATGACTGGCTTCGCAGTATCTCTCACAAACTGCGTTCCGCGATGGTAGCGGAGGCTGACAAGGTCACCTTTGCTGCATATCATCTTGAAGGCCCCGCCAGTCTATGGTGGGAGAATTATGGAGCTATGCGCCCAGCGGGCCATGTCACAACTTGGGCTGAATTCAGCGAGGCTTTCCGTGAACATCACATTCCGGAGAGTCTCATGGACCGTAAACGTGAAGAATTTTGCAGCTTCACCCAAGGCCGACTTTCTGTGGATGCCTATAGCAGGGAGTTTGGTAATCTCGCCCGATATGCAACTGAGGAAGTTTCTACTGACGCCAAGAAGCAAGCAAGGTTCCGTAAGGGCCTTAGTCCTGAGCTTCGCCGCGACCTCCGTCTGCATGAGTGCACATCTTTTTCGAAACTTGTCAACAAAGCCATCAGTGCTGAAACTGGTCAGACTGACTATGACGCAACACGCAAGCATGGACGTGACACGGGTTCCTCATCCGGTGCTGGTCCTCAGAAGCGCCGCGTGTGGGTACCCAACACCGCCCTGCCACCCAGGTTCACACCGAGGCCATCTTTCCAGGCGCCTCGCCCCGCTCAACAGTCTGCTCCAGCCAAGCCCTATGGGGGTCCAACCAATAATGTTCCTCCACGTACCAGTTCCGTGACTTGTTTCAAGTGTGGGGAATCTGGTCACTATATGCGTGAGTGTCCCCAGACCAACCCCAATCAATCTGCTAAAGCTGTTGGCCGTGGCAAGCCGACAGGAAAAGTGTTTCATGCTAAACCGGTCACCGCTTCACGTGGCCATGTCAACTGTATCTCTGCCGAAGAAGCTCAAGAAGATCCCAACGTCGTTCTCGGTACGCTTCTTGTTAATTGCCACCCGGCATCTGTTCTTTTCGATACAGGAGCCTCTCATTCTTTTATATCTGAAAATTATGCTCGTTTGCATAACGTTGCATTCTGTGACTTGCCATCCTCCATGGTAATTCAAACTCCGGGATCCAAATGGCAAACTTCTAGAGTAAGCCATGGAAATGAAATCCAAGTCGACAGACTTGTTTTCCTCGCATCTTTGATAGCCCTTAAATCTTCAGATATTAATATCATTTTGGGTATGGACTGGATGTCAGCTCATCAAGCCAAAATTGATTGCTTCTCTAGGACTGTTCAACTCACCCATCCTTCGGGGAAGATAGTCAATGTCTTGACCCGAATAGCCAAGCGACAATTATATTCTCTTAACGCCAGTCCTTTGCCAGACCTTGAGGACGTTCCGGTAGTCCGTGACTTCCCGGATGTCTTTCCAGAGGAATTGCCAGGTGTTCCACCTGACAGGGATGTTGAGTTCGTAATAGACCTCATTCCAGGAACCGTCCCGATTGCTAGAAGACCTTATAAGATGGCACCCCTAGAACTAGCCGAGCTTAAGAAACAACTCGATGAGTCCTTGAAAAAGGGTTTCATCCGACCTAGCTCATCACCGTGGGCTTGCCCCGTCCTATTCGTCAAGAAGAAAGATGGTACGGACCGGATGGTTGTAGATTACCGACCTGTCAATTTGGTCACAATCAAAAACAAATATCCACTTCCCAGGATCAACGATCTGTATGATCAGCTCGCTGGATCCTCAGTCTTCTCCAAGATGGATTTGAGGTTGGGATACCATCAAATCAAAATCAGAAACGGGGACATTCCTAAAACGGCCTTTGTTACTCATTATGGCCAATACGAGTACACCGTCATGTCCTTCGGTCTAACCAACGCTCCAGCCACCTTTTCTCGGTTAATGAACTCAATCTTCATGGAGTATTTGGATAAATTCGTCGTGGTTTATCTCGATGACATACTCATCTACTCCAAGAACGAGGAAGAACATGCCGAACATTTAAGGCTAGTGTTGAAGAAACTTCGAGAGCATCGCCTTTATGCCAAATTTTCAAAATGTGAATTCTGGTTGTCAGAAGTGACCTATCTGGGTCATGTAATATCTGGTAAAGGTATTGCTGTTAACCCTGAGCGAGTTCAAGCCGTCCTTGATTGGACTCCACCCGAATCGGTCAAGCAAGTTCGGAGTTTTCTAGGCTTAGCGAGCTATTGTCGTCGCTTTGTCGAGAACTTCTCCAAAGTTGCTAAACCTCTAACCGAACTCCTCAAGAAAGATAAGAAGTTCGAATGGACTCCACAATGTGAGCACAGCTTTCAGGAACTGAAAAGACGCCTGACTTCTGCTCCCGTGCTGGTACCGCCAGACTTCTCCAAGGACTTCGTTATCTACTGCGACGCCTCGCGACAAGGACTAGGTTGCATTCTCATGCAAGATCGACACGTAATTGCTTACGCTTCACGGCAATTGCACCCACATGAGGAGAATTATCCTACTCATGATCTAGAGCTTGCAGCCGTAGTCTATGCACTTAAGACCTGGCGACATTACCTCCTTGGTAATCGTTGCGAAATATTCACTGATCACCAAAGTCTGAAGTATATTTTCACCCAACCGGATTTGAATCTCAGGCAGAGACGTTGGGTTGAATTGATCACTGACTTCGACTTAGGGATAACCTATACCCCAGGGAAAGCCAACGTCATGGCTGATGCGCTAAGTCGTAAATCTTATTGTAACAACCTGATGTTACAACAAAGTCAACCGCTTCTCCATGAGGAATTTCGAAAGCTTAACCTTCACATTGTTCCTCAAGGTTTTCTCTCCACCTTGGTGGCAAAACCTACCCTTACGGATCAAATTATCAAAGCACAGAAGGTAGATCCGGGAATCTCCCGCATCAAGAGGAACATTCAGAAAGGAATTGCGGATTGTTTCTCCATTAATGATCAAGGAGTCGTATACTTCGGGGATCGACTAGTAGTTCCCAAAGTGCGCAACCTAAGGCGATTAATCCTTAAGGAAGCTCATGAATCTCCTCTCACTATTCATCCCGGTAGTACCAAGATGTATCAGGATCTACGCCAGAGGTTCTGGTGGACTAGGATGAAGAGAGAAATTGCTCAGTATATTGCAAATTGCGACGTCTGTCATCGTGTAAAAGCAGAACATCAACGGCCTGCTGGCACCCTTCAACCCTTAGCTATTCCTGAATGGAAATGGGATAAAATTGGTATGGATTTCATTACCGGCTTTCCCAGGACCAAAAGAGGGAATAATGCTATTTTCGTCGTGGTCGATCGTCTTTCCAAAGTAGCTCATTTCCTACCTGTTCGTGAGAGTATAACCGCTAGTCAGCTGGCAGACTTATACATCTCCCGAATAGTGTCCCTCCATGGTGTTCCTTTGGAAATCAATTCGGATCGAGGAAGTCTTTTCACCTCTCGATTTTGGGAAAGTTTCCAAAATGCTATGGGAACTCATCTCTCCTTTAGCACCGCTTTCCACCCTCAGTCAAGTGGTCAAGTGGAACGCGTCAATCAGACGCTAGAAGACATGCTTCGAGCCTCCGTTATCTCTTTCGGAATGGACTGGGAGAAGTGCCTTCCATTTGCCGAATTCGCTTACAACAACAGCTATCAATCTAGCTTGGGTAAAGCCCCTTTTGAAGTTCTCTATGGACGACGATGTCGAACACCCCTTAACTGGTCAGAGACCGGGGAAAGGCAATTCTTTGGCCCGGATATGATTCAGGAAGCAGAAGAACAAGTTCGTATCGTTCGTGAAAAGTTGAAAACAGCCCAATCCCGTCAAAAGAGTCAATATGACCGAAAACATAAGGCTATGACTTTCGAGGTTGACGAGAAGGCTTATCTTCGGGTCACCCCTCTGAAGGGAACCCATCGTTTCGGTATCAAAGGCAAATTGGCTCCTCGTTACATTGGACCTTTTCGCATTCTTGCCAAACGAGGAGAAGTTGCCTACCAGTTGGAACTACCTCCGCACCTCTCCAGAGTTCACGATGTCTTCCACGTTTCTCAACTCAGGTGTTGCTTCTCGGATCCTATCCGTGAAGTGGACCACGAAACGCTTGATCTCCAAGATGATCTTACATATCGAGAGTACCCCATTCGTATCCTCGATCAGGCCGAACGTACCACGCGACGTCATAATATCAAGTTTCTCAAGGTTCAATGGTCGCACCATTCTGAGGATGAAGCAACTTGGGAAAGGGAGGATCGTCTTCGACTTGAATATCCCGCCTTCTTCTCGGAGGAACCCAAATCTCGGGACGAGATTCTTTTGAGTGGGGGTGAGTTGTCACACCCTAGCTAGTCATGCATTAGAGTGTTGCATCATGTTTACTCTTTCATCAGAAACTTGAAATGGGGATGACAGAACCCCCAGTCCCCTCTGAAACCAACTAGGGTTACTAAAATAATTTTTCAATGAACCTGAAATGCCCTTCTAAAATGCCCATCATTTTTGCCTTGGTTCAGAACCTCTGCCAAAAGTGGTGCACATTTTCCTAGGCCATCCTAAGGTTTTTGATTTAAATCATAAATATTTGAATCTGGGCATTTAAAATAATATAAAATATTTAAATGCTCAAATATCTCCAAACTGAAATGTTTCATGTTGGAAATAATCCAACTATGGACCAGGAGTAGTTTGGTGATTTTTGGAGTTGCCTAGGTATTTTATTTAATTCAACAAAGTTGCAGATATATTAAATAAAAAACAGAAATAGAAAAAAAGGGGGAAAACTTACCTGTGTGGCCCAGCCAGCTGGCCGGCCCAGCTAGCCAGCCCAGCCCACCATCGCCGTCGTCCTCCTGGCGCCAGTCGGCCAGGCGTGTGGCCGGCGCGCGCGCACGGCCACCGCGCCACGCCACCTGCTCGCCTGCTTGCCTGCCCTCCCCTCCTCGCTCGGTGTCCCCGGACGACGCCACGCCTCCCCCCTGCTCTCTCTCACTCTCCCCCGACTCTCCCTCGCTCTCTCTCTCTCCCGGCCGAACACCACCGTCGCCGCCGTTCGCCATAGCCACCGTCTCCGACCACCCCTCGCTCCCCCGACTAGCTCAGAAGCTCCGCCTCGACTCCCTCTTCCTCCCCACCGCTCCACGGGTCCCCGGAAGCCCTGCATCGCCGCCACGTCGCCGTTCCCCTCTTCGGGCTCCGACCGTCGCCGCCGTCGAATTCACCGTCACCAGCGCGTCCCCGAGCCCGCTAACCATCCCTGCAGCTCCGCGGTGAGCCCCCGGATCATTTCCCCCTTCTCCCCTGGTCTCTTGCGACCTCTAGGCCCTAGCCCCACCTCGGCCGAGACCTCCACGCCGCCGGCGATGTCGCCGTCGTGGCCACGGTCGCCGTAGCACCCAACCGAGCACACCATCGTGCTCCCCGCCTCACCAGGAGCACGCAGCACGCACCAACGCTTCCCCAAACCCCCTGCAACACTGATCCCGACCACACCCGACCTCCGGCCGCCGCAGCCGAGCTCGCCGCCGTCAACTCCGGCCACCCCGAGCCCAACCACCACCACCAATAGACGCGGCTCAACCTCAGCAACACGTAGATGCCTTCCGCCGTCCATTTGGTTGCCGGAATGGCAAAAAGCACTTTCGCCGCCGTCTCGGACCTCGCCGGCGTCATGTCGCCGGTGGGGTTTGACTTGCCCGACCTGGGGTTTGACCCCCCAGGGTCACTGACGCGTGGGCCCTGTCGGCCAGGTGGTTAGGTTAGCGCTAACTACTGTTAGTTAACCCCCCTGACACTGACAGTGGGCCCCAGCGCCACTAACCCCTAATTAGGATTAATTTAATCCTGTTTAACCCCCCCTGTCACTGACGTGTGGCCCCCACACGTCAGGTTTGACCTCAGCCAGCCACAGTTGACCACTGACGTCATGCTGACGTCATGCTGACGTCATGCTGACGCAGTAATTGAATTTCTGGATTTAAATTAAATCAGGAAATTCCAGAATATTAATTAAACTTCAAAAATTCATAACTTTTATTCTGTAACTCCAAATTGGACAAATTATATATGAAAAATGATCAGAAAAATCCAATCTATCCATCTGTACTATTTTCATGCATGATCAAACAAGTTAAATTGATGTTTTAATCAGAACAAGGAAAAGCACTTTAAAAGGCCATATTTGAATTTGAAATTTGAATCCTTGATTCAAATTTGTTCAAACACTTCTGGTTTTAGTTGCATTAGCCCAACACACTCATATTGCCATGTTTCATGCCTGCATCATATTGTTGCACATTGTTTGGTGATGCTTGTGTATCGATGTCCTTTGCGACAGGATCTGTCCCCGAGGAGTACCGTGATTACCCTAACGAAGAACCGTATCCGTGCATCGAACCATCAGGCAAGCAACCAACCATTTGATCATATCGATACAATCCCATGTTCTCGCTCCTGCTCTCTTTTACTGCATTAAGACAACGCGATTCAAACTGCTGTGTGCTACGGTAGTTGAACCCATTTCCTCTGCATGACCTGTCATTGCCACAGTAACTAGATGAAACCCACTAGCATGTGTAGGAGTTGATTGAGCCCTATGTATGTGTTGTTCCTACCTTGCTATGCCTGCTATGCTTAGAGTCGTGTCAGGTCTGGTTCATCTGGGTGATGGGCTAGAGTGAAATGATTATGTCGGTAATGGGAGTGGTGTGGTGAACACGATTTGGTAAAGGTATCGATGAGAGGCCATGTAGGAGTACATGGTGGGTTGTTTCATTGAAGCCGACCTTAAGCACTGAGATCTGTATGTGTGATTTAAGAATCAGCTACTACCATACATTGGGCCCTGAAATATGACCCCGCTCGACTTCTTATTCACCCTAGCTCTCTGTCCAGGAGTTGCAAGTAGTTTCTGGTGTTTGTAGCCTACTGGAGGCCGTGGACAGCGCTGACCGTAGGGGTGGGCTGTGATGTGGTAGGTACGTGGCACGGTGTACCGAATACCCGTTAGGTATCTCGGGAACCCTGTTCACATCGTTCGGGGCCGTATGGGAAACCTCGGCCGGACTCCCTGCGGATGGAACCTGAATAGGCGATAAACCTGGACTAGAGGCTTAAGTGTTTAGGTAGGTCGTGGTCTACACCCACGTCGGCTTTCGCTTGAAGTCTGCCGAGCACATGTCGTGTGCAGACGCTAAGTGGTGGAAACATGTATGAAGAAGTACACCCCTGCAGGGTTATCATAATCTATTCGAATAGCCGCGTCCGCGGTAAAGGACTACTTGGTTGCCTATACAGTTCATAGACAAGTAAATGGAAACTGCTAAAAGCCTCAAGATAAGTGTGAGTGCCGAGGATGGCTCTTCCGTAGGAAGACGGAGGCGGATCCTCGGTAGTGTATTGAATTGGTGAGTAGTGGACTCGTGTGCGCAAAACCATTTCAAGTTGGAGTATCGTAGGATAGTCTAGCCAAGAGTCAAAGCTGGTTTGCTGCAATAACTCCACCAACCCTTCTTGATAACATGCATGTATGTAGGATCTGATGTAAGTCTTGCTGAGTACCTTTGTACTCATGTTGCTATAATCTACATTTTTACAGAAGACGCTGCAACCCCTTCTGATGGGTTCTATGTAGACGTTGACATCAACGAGTAGGCTAAAGACCCAGGTGGTGACCCTGAGCTTGTGAAGGACCACGTAGTATAGTTAGGCTTTCCAAGCCTCTTTTATTTTACTAGTTGTCTGTACTCAGACAAGTTACTTCCGCTGCTGGTTTGTATGACTGTATGACTTGTATGTTGGGTCGTGAGACCCGTACCTTTGTGTATGTTATGTATGGCTCCCTGAGCCTTAAATAAAGTACTTGTGTCGTAGAGTCATGTTGTGATGCTTCGTTGTATTTGCACATGTCGAGCATATTGTGTGTATGATTGAAATGCTTGGTATGTGTGGGATCTGACTATCTAGTTGTTTATCTTTAGTAGCCTCTCTTACCGGGAAATGTCTCCTAGTGTTACCGCTGAGCCATGGTAGCTTGCTACTGCTCTGGAACACTTAGGCTGGCCGGCATGTGTCCTTCTTCGTTCCTGTGTCTGTCCCTTCGGGGAAATGTCACGCTTTGAGTATCGGAGTCCTGTTAGCCCGCTACAGCCCGGTTTACCGGAGTCCTGCTAGCCCAGTGCTACAGCCCGGACCCACTTGCTGATGACCGACACGTTCGAAGCTGGGTCATGGATGCCTGTCCCTGTAAGTCTGTGCCACTTTGGGTTTACGACTAGTCATGTCAGCCCGGGCTCTTTATCATATGGATGCTAGCGGCACTATCATATACGTGAGCCAAAAGGCGCAAACGGTCCCGGGAAAAAGGTAAGACGACACCCGTGGGGATACCGTGCGTGAGGCCGCAAAGTGATATGAGGTGTTACCAGCTAGATCGATGTGACATCGAGTCGGGGTCCTGACACGTGGGCCCCTCGAGCACCTCCCGACCGACTTCTTTCGCCTATATAAGCCTATACCCTAAAACCATCCAATATCAAGATAGATCGGGAGTTCCGCCGCCGCAAGCCTCTGTAGCCACCAAAAACCTCTCGGGAGCCCATTCCGGCACCCTGTCGGAGGGGGAATCCATCACCGGTGGCATCTTCGTCATCCCGGCGCTCTCCATGACGAGGAGGGAGTAGTTCACCCTCGGGGCTGAGGGTATGTACCAGTAGCTATGTGTTTGATCTCTCTCTCTCTCTCTCTCTCGTGTTCTCGACTTCACATGATCTTGATGTATCGCGAGCTTTGCTATTATAGTTAGATCTTATGATGTTTCTCCCCCTCTACTCTCTTGTGATGAATTGAGTTTCCCTCTTGAAGTTATCTTATCGTATTGAGTCTTTGATTTGAGAACACTTGATGTGTGTCTTGCTGTGTTTATCTGTGGTGACAATGGGATATCATGTGCCACTTGATGTATGTTTTGGTGACCAACTTGCGGGTTCCGCCCATGAACCTATGCATAGGGGTTGGCACACGTTCTTGACTCTCCGGTAGAAACTTTGGGGTGCTCATTGAAGTACTTTTATGTTGGTTGGATGAATCTGATATTGTGTGATGCATATCATATAATCATGCCCACGGATACTTGATGTGACAATGGAGTATCTAGGTGACATTAGGGTTTTGGTTGATTTGTGTCTTAAGGTGTTATTCTAGTATGAACTCTTTTATAGATCGATCCGAAAGAATAACTTTGAGGTGGTTTCTGTGACGCCCGGATAATCAAGCTACAGTAACCTGTTCTAATGGTGCCACATCACCTCGATTACTGTTATTAATCTCACGTTAGTTTGAAACTGATTCAAATTCAAATTCAAAATCAGGTAAACATCAAAAGTTTTCAAGTATTAAAAACCAAAATGTTTGGGTTGTGTCATTTAATGCATAGATGATTATGATGAATAATCCACATTTTTATATAATGTATAAATGCACTAAAATTATTTAAACGGTAGCAAAAACATTTTTTAAATGCCTTTGGTATTTCATAAAACACAAAACTAATTTATTTTAGGTTAAAACCTTTTGTGGCCGAGGGTTATTTTGAAACGTTATTTTAGGAGTTGTTGTCATATTTTACTAAGTAAAAATAATGTGGATCTAAAATTTAAAACAATAAAAGGAAAATAAAATAAAAACAAAAACTTAAACAAAAGAGAAAAGGGAAGAACACCC
>NC_057804.1:272894647-272894976 GCF_018294505.1 Triticum aestivum | reverse complement strand
TTGGTATTTCATAAAACACAAAACTAATTTATTTTAGGTTAAAACCTTTTGTGGCCGAGGGTTATTTTGAAACATTATTTTAGGAGTTGTTGTCATATTTTACTAAGTAAAAATAATGTGGATCTAAAATTTAAAACAATAAAAGGAAAATAAAATAAAAACAAAAACTTAAACAAAAGAGAAAAGGGAAGACCCCCCCCCCACCGGGCCGAATGGCCCAGCTAGCCAGCAGGCCACCAGCCCAAAAGGCCCAACCGGCCACCCCACTCCCCTTATCCCCCCATCCCAGAAACCCTAACTCCCGACCGCACCCTTCCCCCACTCCCCAC
>NC_057804.1:272785461-272894521 GCF_018294505.1 Triticum aestivum | reverse complement strand
CCGCTCTCCCCCCTCTCGATCCGATCTGGATCGAGGGAGCATTCCCGAGCCCCCTTCGACACCAATCGCCGCCACCTGGAGGTCCAGTCGCCGGAGCCACCCTCCCGGATCCTCTCTGCCTCGACTACCTCGCCTCCCGTCTCCATCGATCGTCCCCGTCCTCCTCCCCACGGGTCGCCCCCGAGCCTCGACGCCCATGTGCCCCTGCAAACGCCGGTGAGGCCCTCGGCCTCGGCCTCCCCTCTCCCCTTCTTTTCGTCTGCGGACACCGCGCTCGTCCACCTCGCGCCCGTGTAGTCCGCTCGCCTCCGGCCCATCGCTGCCTTGCGGTCGAGCACGCCATGCCCCGTACCCCGTGCGCTCCAGGCCCGTCCAGGCCCGCACACCCTCCTGCTCGACGACTGCGTCGGCCACGCCGTCGCCCCACTTGCCGCTCCTGGTCGTGCCCCGCCACGAGCTGCAGCAGCTGCTACTGTGCTGCGGTGCTGCCGCCAGCACCACTGCAGCCCCCGCGCTCGCCCACTCACCGTGGTCGCGCCCGCTCGCGGAGTGCTCCTGTGCCCCTGCCTCCGTCGTTCCTCTCACGCGCCTCGGCTCCTCCTTGCGACCTCCCTCGTCTTCTCGCCGTGGCCGCGCTCCGGCGAGCCATCCACAGCGCCTCGGCTGGCTCCGCTCGGGACTCGCCCGTTCGGGTGCCCACGCCCGGCGCCCGTAAACCCCACACCCGCTAAGGCCCCTGGCCCAATGACAGATGGGGCCCACGCCCAGAACGTATTTAAAAAAAAAGAAAATAAAAATAAAAATAATTAATTAAAGAAATAATTAACTTAATTAATTTTGATTAATTAAACTAATCAAATAACTAAACTAACTAAACTGTTAGTCAATTAATTAATTGCTCAATGACAGTGGCCCCCTCCTAATTAATACTAATTAGGTTAAATTAGATGACTAATTAAAATGTGTCACTGACCAGTGGGTCCCACTGGTCAGGTTGACCAGTCAACCCTGTTGACTGCTGACGTCAGCATGACATCATGCTGATGTCATAATTCCATTTTCGAATTAAATTAAATAATTAATTAAATTCCAGAAATTAATTAAATCTTTAGAAAATCATATCTTTTAATCCGTAACCCGGATTAAAATATTTTCAACATGAAAGTTGCTCAAAACGACAAGACAAATCCGGATACGCAGCCTGTTCGTACGCCACTCATCCCTAACATATCAAACTCGCAACTTTCCCCCTCCGGCTCCTCTGCCCGAAAACCCGAAACACCGGGGATATTTTCCCGGATGTTTCCCCCTTCACCGGTATCGCCCATCCCTACGTTAGGTCACCCCTAGCACAACGTATTGCCGCGTCTTGCTTTGTGTTACATTTGATTGCTCCGTTATTTATTGTGTTCCCCCTCCGTTACTCCTTTCCGGTAGACTCCGAGACCGATGCTGATGCCCCTGTGGTCGACTACGTCACCGACGACCCCTCTCTCTTGCCAGAGCAACCAGGCAAGCCCCCCCCCCTTGATCACCAGATATCGCCTACTCTTCTCTATACTGCTTGCATTAGAGTAGTGTAGCATGTTACTGCTTTCAGATACTCCTATACTGCTGCATAGCCTGTCCTTGTTACTTCTGTTGTTACCTTACCTGCAATCCTATATGCTTAGTATAGGATGCTAGTACATTCATCTGTGGCCCTACATTCTTGTCAGTCTGCCTTGCTATACTATTGGGCCATGATCACGGTTATATACTATACATACATACATACTTTACAGATGGTGACTAAAGTCGGGTCAGCTCGAAGAGTACCCGCGAGTGATTCACGGATTGGGGGCTGAAAGGACCTTTGTTCCGACAGCCCTCTGTGTGGATCTTTGTGGCGGAGCGACAGGGCAGGTTAAGACCGCCTAGGAGAGAGGTGGGCCTGGCCCTGTTCGGTGTTCGCGGATACTTAACACGCTTAACGAGATCTTGGTATTTGATCTAAGTTGGCTACGAGCTTATACGCACTAACCATCTACGCAGGAGTAGTTATGGGTATCCCGACGTCGTGGTATCAGCCGAAGCACTTCAGACGTCAGCGACGGAGCGGCGCGCGCCGAATTGGACTGGAACGCCACTAGGCTAGGTCTGCTTTCGGCCGCCCACGCAACGTGCAGGTGTGCTCAGGGCGATGGGCCCAGACCCCTGCGCGCTTAGGTTTAGACCGGTGTGCTGGCCTCTCTGTTGTGCCTAGGTGGGGCTGCGACATGTTGATCTTCCACGACCGGGCATGACCCAGGAAAGTGTGTCCGGCCAAATGGGATCAAGCGTGCTGGGTAAGTTGGTGCACCCCTGCAGGGAAGTTAATCTATTCGAATAGCCGTGATCTTCGGTAACAGGACGACTTGGAGTTGTACCTTGACCTTATGACAACTAGAACCGGATACTTAATAAAACACACCCTTCCAAGTTCCACAGACAACCCGGTGATCGCTTTTCTACAGGGCGACGAGGAGAGGATCGCCGGGTAGGTTATGCTATGCGATGCTACCTGGAGATGCTACTTGGAGATGCTACTGGAGATGCTACTTGGAGATGCTACTTGGAGATACTACTTGGAGGACTTCAATCTACTCTCTTCTACATGCTGCAAGACGGAGGCTGCCAGAAGCGTAGTCTTCGACAGGATTAGCTATCCCCCTCTTATTCTGGCATTCTGCAGTTCAGTCCACCGATATGGCCCTTTACACATATACCCATGCATATGTAGTGTAGCTCCTTGCTTGCGAGTACTTTGGATGAGTACTCACGGTTGCTTTTCTCCCTCTTTTCCCCTTTTCCCTTCTACCTGGTTGTCGCAACCAGATGCTGGAGCCCTGGAGCCAGACGCCGCCGTCGATGACGACTACTACCCCGGAGGTGCCTACTACTACGTGCAGCCCGCTGACGACGACCAAGAGTAGTTAGGAGGATCCCAGGCAGGAGGCCTGCGCCTCTTTCGATCTGTATCCCAGTTTGTGCTAGCCATCTTATGGCAACTTGTTTAACTTATGTCTGTACTCAGATATTGTTGCTTCCGCTGACTCGTCTATGATCGAGCACTTGTATTCGAGCCCTCGAGGCCCCTGGCTGTTATTATGATGCTTGTATGACTTATTTTATTTGTAGAGTTGTGTTGTGATATCTTTCCGTGAGTCCCTGATCTTGATCGTACACATTTGCGTGCATGATTAGTGTACGATTGAATCGGGGGCGTCACAGTTTCGTACCCTACCATAATCTCTATGTTTGTTCTCTGCTATTAGTGGCTTTGGAGTGACTCTTTGTTGCATGATAAGGGCTTGTTATATGATCTATCTATGTTATTATTGTTGAGAGAACTTGCATTAGTGAAAGTATGAACCCTAGGCCTTGTTTCCTATCATTGCAATACCGTTTACGCTCACTTTTACCGTTAGTTACCTTGCTATTTTTATTATTTCAGATTACAAAAACCTATATCTACTATCCATATTGCACTTGTATCACCATCTCTTCACCGAACTAGTGCACCTATACAATTTACCATTGTATTGGGTGTGTTGGGGACACAAGAGACTCTCTGTTATTTGGTTGCAGGGTTGTTTGAGAGAGACCATCTTAATCCTACGCCTCCCACAGATTGATAAACCTTAGGTCATCCACTTGAAGGAAATTTGCTACTGTCCTACAAACCTATGCACTTGTAGGCCCAACAACGTCTACAAGAAGAAGATTGTGTAGTAGACATCAAGCTCTTTTCTGGCGCCGTTGCCGGGGAGGCTAGGTAAGCGGTACTCACACCCCGTCAACTAAGCTCTTTTCTGGCGCCGTTGCCGGGTAGGTGAGTGCTTGAAGGTATATCTTTAGATCTTGCAATCAAGTCTTTTTGTTTCTTGTTTTATCACTAGTTTAGTTTATAAAAGAAAACTACAAAAAAATGGAGTTAAGTTTGTCTCATACACTTCATCTTTTCAATATCTTTCGTGAGTATGATGGAAAGGAAAATTGTGCTCAAGTGCTAGAAGAAGAATGCATTAAAATGCTTGGTACTAAATCTTTGTATGATGAGCATGATTGCAATGTTGTTAGTATGAATTCCTTGAATATCCATGATGCTAATGATATGCAAAGCCACAAGCTTGGGGAAGCTATGTTTGATGAATATGATATCTTTAGTCCCCCAAGTTTTGATGAGAATATTTATTATGATGAAAGCATGCCCCTATTTATGATGATTATATTGATGAAAGTGGGTTTGGAAGAGTGTCAACTTTAGGAAGTAGTGATCCCACTATTTTGGAGGATGTTGAATCTTATTGTGATGAACATGAAAGTGGACTTGGAAGAGTGTCAACTTTATTTAGTGATGATTCCACTATTTCGGAAGAGGTTCCAATTGATTATGAGAACAAAGTTGCTATATATGATGATTATTGTGATGACTTGTATGCTATTAAGAATAATGATAACCATGAAACTTGTCATCATGATTTTAGTTTTCAATTGGATTATGCCTCACATGATAATTATTTTATTGAGTTTGCTCCCACTACTATTCATGAGAAGAATTTTGCTTATGTAGAGAGTAATAAATTTTCTATGCTTGTAGATCATGAAAAGAATGTTTTAGGTGCTGGTTATATTGTTGAATTCATTCATGATGCTACTGAAAATTATTATGATGGAGGAATATATGCTTGTAGGAATTTTAACAATATCAAGTTTCCTCTCTACGTGTTTAAAATCTTGAAGCTATGCTTGTTTTACCTGCCTATGCTAGTTGATTGTTGTTCCCATAAGTTGTTTGCTCACAAAATCCCTATGCATAGGAAGTGGGTTAGACTTAAATGTGCTAGTCATATGCTTCATGATGCTCCCGTTATGTTTCAATTCTTATCTTTTATGCGAGCATCATTGTCATCATCATGCCTAGCTAGAAAGACATTAAAGAAAAGCGTTTGTTGGGAGACAACCCAATATTTACCCTTACTGTTTTGTGTGTCCACATGATTATGCTACTGTAGTAATCATGTTTTATAGCTTTTGTTTCAATAAAGTGCCAAGTAAGACCTTTAGGATAGCTTACGGTGATAGTTGTGTTGACCCTGCTGAAAATCAGAAACTTTTGCACCCAGTAAATTAGTTTTGTTAATTCACAGAAACGTGCTTCTGATCTGATTCTTTTTGCTATGGATTGGTACACAAATTTCTTAGGACTTCCTAATGTGGTAGGATTTTTGGAGTTCCAGAAGTATACGTTTGATATAGATTACTACAGACTGTTCTGTTTTTGACAGATTCTGTTTTCTATGTGTTGTTTGCTTATTTTGATGAATCCATGAGTAGTATCGGAGGGTATGAACCATAGATAAGTTGGAATACAGTAGATATTACACCAATATGAATTTAGAATGAGTTCATTACAGTACCTAAGTTGTTGTTTTATTTTCTTATACTAATGGAGCTTACGAGTTTTCTGTTGAGTTTTGTGTTGTGAAGTTTTCAAGTTTTGGGTAAGGATTCGATGGACTATGGAATAAGGAGTGGAAAGAGCCCAAGCTTGAGGATGCCCAAGGCATCCCAAGGTAATATTCAAGGACAACCAAGAGCCTAAGCTTGGGGATGCCCTGGAAGGCATCCCCTCTTTCGTCTTCGTTCATCGGTAACTTTACATGGAGCTATATTTTTATTCGCCACATGATATGTGTTTTTCTTGGAGCGTCATTTTATTTTGTTATTTTTTGCTTGCTGTTATTTAGAATAATGTTTTGCATCTTTAGTTTCAATAAAAAAGTCAAGGATAGCCTTTGCCATGCTTATTTTGCTAGTATACATGTTGCTGTTTGAAAACAGAAAGTTTACCGCTGTTGCAAAAATTCCCTAGAAAAGTCAGAGCATGATATAATGTTGAAACTTTTTGCATAATGAGCTCTGATAAATTTACTACAGTGGGAATTTTATTTCATAATTGTTGGAGTTAGGGAAATATGATGAATCTTGCATTCTTTACAGACTATACTGTTTTGGCAGATTGCTGTTATGTTTGCATTGTTTCATATGTTTGCTTGTTTAATGATTCTATTTGAGGATAGGAGTATTAAATATGCAGAGGCATTTAGTATGCAATGTTGAATAATAATTTTAGTGATTTTTTACTGTAGAACATGATAAGGTTTTGCATTGGTTTATACTAAACTATCTCACGAGTTCTTGTTGAGTTTGTTGTGGATGAAGCTTTTGATAAAAAGAAGAGAAACCATGATATGAGATGAATTAAGGAGACACAAAAGTTCAATCTTGGGGATGCCCAAGGCACCCCAAGATAATATTTCAAGAAGTCTCAAGCATCTAAGCTTGGGGATGCCCCGGTAGGCATCCCACCTTTCTTCTTCAACAACTATCAGTTAGTATCGGTTGAGCCTAAGTTTTTTGCTTCTTCACATGAGTGGTGCTATCCTTGCATTGTCATTTTATCTTGTTTTGCTTGCTGTTTGAATACAATACCAAGATCTGAAATTCTTTAATGTTAGAGAGTATTCACATAGTTTCACAATTATTCGACTACTCATTGATCTTCACTTATATCTTTCGGAGTAGTTTGTCATTTGCTCTAGTGCATCACTTATATCTTTTAGAGCACGGCGGTGGTTATATTTTGTAGAAATTGCTAGTCTCTCATGCTTCACTTATATTATTTTGAGAGTCTTTTAGAACAGCATGGTATTTGCTATGGTTACAAAGTTGGTCCTAGAATGATGAGCATCCAAGTTGGGTATAATAAAAACTATCATAGAAAGTGAATTGGATGCTATGATCAATTTGATGCTTGATAATTGTTTTGAGATATGGAGGTAGTGATATTAAATTCATGCTAGTTGGGTGATTATGAATTTAAAGAATGCTTGTGTTGAAGTTTGTGATTCCCGTAGCATGCATGTATGGTGAACCGCTTTGTGATGAAGTTGGAGCACAATTTTATTTATTGTGTGTCTTCCTTATGAGTGGCGGTCGGGGACGAGCGATGGTCTTTTCCTACCAATCTATCCCCCTAGGAGCATGCACGTAGTGCTTTGGTTTTTGATGACTTCTAAATTTTTGCAATAAGTGCATGAGTTCTTTTGATTAATGTTGAGTCCATGGATTATACGCACCCTTTCACCCTTCCACCATTGCTAGCCTCTCTTGTGCCGCGCAACTTTCGCCGGTACCATACACCCACCATATATCTTCCTCAAAACAGCCACCATACCTACCTATTATGGCATTTCCATAGCCATTCCAAGATATATTGCCATGCAACTTTCCACCGTTCTGTTCATATGACACGCATTACTTTTGTCATATTGCTCTTTGCATGATCATGTAGTTGACATTGTATTTGTGGCAAGGCCACCTTCATAATTTTCATACATGTCGCTCTTGATTCATTGCATATCCTGGTACACCGCCGGAGGCATTCATATAGAGTCATATCTTGTTCTAGCTTTGAGTTGTAAATCCATAAAAGTGTGATGATATTCATTATTAGAGCATTGTCCTAGTGAGGAAAGGATGATGAAGACTATGATTCCCCCACAAGTCGGGATGAGACTTCAGACTTTACAAAAAAAAAGAAAAAAAGAGAAAGTCCAAAAAAAAGAGAAGGCCAGAGAAAAGAAGAAAAGAAAAAAAAATAAGAAAATAAAAAAAAGAGAAAAAGAGAGAACAATGCTACTATCTCTTTTTCCACACTTGTGCTTCAAAATAGCACCATGATCTTCATGTTAGAGAGTCTCATATGTGGTCACTTTCATATACGAGTGGGAATTTTTCATTATAGAACTTGGCTTGTATATTCCAATGATGGGCTTCCTCAAAAGTGCCCTAGGTCTTCGTGAGCAAGCAAGTTGGATGCACCCCACTTAGTTTCTTTTGTTGAGCTTATTTTTATAGCTCTAGTGCATCCGTTCCATGGCAATCCCTACTCACTCACATTGATATCTATTAATGGGCATCTCCATAGCCCGTTGATACGCCTAGTTGATGTGAGACTATCTTCTCCTTTTTGTCTTCTCCACAACTACCATTCTATTCCACATATAGTGCTATGTCCATGGCTCACGCTCATGTATTGCGTGAAAGTTGAAAAAGTTTGAGATTATTAAACAATTGCTTAGCTTGTCATCGGGGTTGTGCATGATTAAATACTTTGTGTGATGAAGATAGAGCATAGCCAGACTATATGATTTTGTAGGGATAACTTTCTTTAGCCATGTTATTTTGAGAAGACATGATTACTTTGATTAGTATGCTTGAAGTATTACTATTTCTTATATCAATATGAACTTTTATTTTGTATTCATTTGGATCTGAACATTCATACCACAATAAAGAAAATTACATTATGAATTATGCTAGGTAGCATTCCACATCAAAAATTTCTTTTTTATCATTTACCTACTCGAGGACGAGTAGGAATTAAGCTTGGGGATGCTTGATACGTCTCCAACGTATCTATAATTTTTTATTGTTCCATGCTATTATATTACCCCTTTTGGATGTTTATGGGCTTTATTTTACACATTTATATCATTTTTGGGACTAACCTAGTAACCGGAGGCCCAACCCATATTGTTGTTTTATTGCCTGTTTCAGTATTTCGAAGAAAAGGAATATCAAACGGAGTCCAAACGGAATGAAACCTTCAGCAGCGTGATTTTTTGGAAGAATATGATCCTGGAGACTCGGAGTCCACGTCAGAAGATCCTCGAGGAGGCCACGAGATAGGAGGCCGCACCCCCCTCACAGGGTTGTGGCCCCCTGTCTCATGGGACCCTCGAGCACCTCCCGACCAACTTTTTTTTGCCTATATAAGCCTACGTACCCTAAAACCATCCAATATCAAGATAGATCAGGAGTTCCGCCGCCGCAAGCCTCCGTAGCCACCATAAACCTCTCGGGAGCCCGTTCCGGCACCCTGCCGGAGGGGGAATCCATCACCGGTGGCCATCTTCATCATCCCGATGCTCTCCATGACAAGGAGGGAGTAGTTCACCCTCGGGGCTGAGGGTATGTACCAGTAGCTATGTGTTTGATCTCTCTCTCTCGTGTTCTCGATTTCACACGATCTTGATGTATCACGAGCTTTGCTATTATAGTTGGATCTAATGATGTTTCTCCCCCTCTACTCTCTTGTGATGAATTGAGTTTCCCTCTTGAAGTTATCTTATCGGATTGAGTCTTTGATTTGAGAACACTTGATGTATGTATTGCCGTGTTTATCTGTGGTGACAATGGGATATCATGTGCCACTTGATGTATGTTTTGGTGACCAACTTGCGGGTTCCGCCCATGAACCTATGCATAGGGGTTCGCACACGTTCTTGACTCTCCGGTAGAAACTTTGGGGAACTCTTTGAAGTACTTTTATGTTGGTTGGATGAATCTGAGATTGTGTGATGCATATCGTATAATCATGCCCACGGATACTTGAGGTGACAATGGAGTATCTAGGTGACATTAGGATTTTGGTTGATTTGTGTCTTAAGGTGTTATTCTAGTACAAAGTCTTTTATAGATCGATCCGAAAGAATAACTTTGAGGTGGTTTCGTACCCTACCATAATCTCTATGTTTGTTCTCCGCTATTAGTGGCTTTGGAGTGACTCTTTGTTGCATGATGAGGGCTTGTTATATGATCTATCTATGTTATTATTGTTGAGAGAACTTGCATTAGTGAAAGTATGAACCCTAGGCCTTGTTTCCTATCATTGCAATACCGTTTACGCTCACTTTTACCGTTAGTTACCTTGCTGTTTTTATTATTTCAGATTACAGAAACCTATATCTACTATCCATATTGCACTTGTATCACCATCTCTTCGCCGAACTAGTGCACCTATACAATTTACCATTGTATTGGGTGTGTTGGGGACACAAGAGACTCTTTGTTATTTGGTTGCAGGGTTGTTTGAGAGAGACCATCTTAATCCTATGCCTCCCATGGATTGATAAACCTTAGGTCATCTACTTGAGGGAAATTTGCTACTGTCCTACAAACCTGTGCACTTGCAGGCCCAACAACGTCTACAAGAAGAAGCTTGTGTAGTAGACATCAGTCAGCGGGGTTCATAAGGAAACTAAGGGATATTAAGGCCTCCTTTTAAGAACTGGAACAAAGCATTAGCACTTAATGAATACATGAACTCCTCAAACTACGGTAACCACCGGAAAGAATCCCAACTATTCTCACCTTGGGGTATGTGGATCACAACTCGTAATAGGTCTCTACAACTTGCAAGATTGGATCTAGAACACAAATATATTCATGAAAACATAATAGGTTCAGATATGAAATCATGGCACTCGAGCCCTAGTGACAAGCATTAAGCATAGCAAAGTCATAACAACATCAATCTCAGAACATAGTGGATACTGGGGATCAAACCCTAACAAAACTAACTCAATTACATGATAAATCTCATCCAACCCATCACCGTCCAGCAAACCTATGATGGAATTACTCACTCCCGGCGGTGAGCATCATGAAATTGGTGATGGAGGAAGGTTGATGATGATGATGGCGCCAGATTTCACCCTCTGGAGTTCCGAACGGACTCCAGATCAGCCCTCCCAATGAAGAACAAGAGGTGGGGACGGCTTCGTATCGTAAAGTGCGATGAATCCTTCTCTTTGATTTTTTTCTCCATGAATATGTATATATGGAGTTAGACTTAGGGTTGCCAGAGCTTGCTACCTCTTGAGCACTGCATTGGTTTTCCCTTGAAGAGGAAAGGGTGATGCAG
Source organism: Triticum aestivum (assembly GCF_018294505.1). Taxonomy (NCBI): domain Eukaryota; kingdom Viridiplantae; phylum Streptophyta; class Magnoliopsida; order Poales; family Poaceae; genus Triticum; species Triticum aestivum. Next base: position 272,883,726 of record NC_057804.1, on the reverse strand, counting down.
CAAAGTAGCGTAAGTATTTCCCTCATTTTTTGAGAACCAAGGTATCAATCCAGTAGGAGGCTACACGCAAGTCCCTCGTACCTACACAAACAAATAAGAACCTCGCAACCAACGCGATAAAGGGGTTGTCAATCCCTTCACGTCCACTTGCAAAAGTGAGATATGATAGAGATAATAATAATATAAATATTTTTGGTATTTTTATGATATAGATTGAAAAGTAAAGATTGCAAAATAAAGTAGATCGGAAACTTATATGATGGAAAATAGACCCGGGGGGCATAGGTTTCACTAGTGGCTTCTCTCAAGATAGCATAAGTATTACGGTGGGTGTACAAATTACTGTCGAGCAATTGATAGAAAAGTGCATAGTTATGAGAATATCTAGGCATGATCATGTATATAGGCATCACGTCCGCGACAAGTAGATCGAAATGATTCTGCATCTACTATTATTACTCCACACATCGACCGCTATCCAGCATGCATCTAGAGTTTTAAGTTCATAAGAACAGAGTAACGCATTAGGCAAGATGACATGATGTAGAGGGATAAACTCAAGCAATATGATATAAACCACATCTTTTTATCCTCGATGGCAACAATACAATACGTGCCTTGCTGCCCCTGCTGTCACTGGGAAAGGACACCGCAAGATTGCCCAAAGCTAAGCACTTCTCCCATTGCAAGAAAGATCAATCTAGTAGGCCAAATCCAACTGATAATTCGAAGAGACTTACAAAGATAACCAATCATGCATAAAAGAATTCAGAGGAGATTCAAATATTTCTCATAGATAAACTTGATCATAAAACCACAATTCATCGGATGTCGACAAACACACTGCAAAAAGAGTTATATCGAATAGATCTATAAGAAGATCGAGGAGAATATTGTATTGAGATTCAAAGAGAAAGAAGAAGCCATCTAGCTAATAACTATGGACCCGAAGGTCTGTGGTAAACTACTCACACTTCATCGGAGAGGCTTTGGCATTGATGTAGAAGCCCTCCATGATCGATTCCCCCTCCAGCAGAGTGCCGGAGAAGGCTCCAAGATGGGATCTCATGGGTACAGAAGGTTGCGGCGGTGGAAATAGGGTTTCGTGGTGCTCCTGGATGTTTTCATGGTATGCAAGTATATATAGGCGAAGGAAGTCGGTCAGGGGGCCCACGAGGGGCCCACGAGGGTGGGGGGCGCGCCCTCCTGCATCGTGGTCGCCTCGTTTACTTCTTGACGTCTCCTGGATTGCGTTTGTTACAAAAATAACTCCCCTGAAGGTTTCATTCCGTTTGGACTCCGTTTGATATTCCTTTTTTGCGAAACACTGAAATAGGCAAAAAAACAGCAATTTGGGTTGGGCCTCCGGTTAATAGGTTTGTCCCAAAAATGATATAAAAATGTATAGTAAAGCCCATAAACATCCAAAACAGGTAATATAATAGCATGGAACAATCAAAAAATATAGATACGTTGGAGACGTATCAAGCATCCCCAAGCTTAATTCCTGCTCGTCCTCGAGTAGGTAAATGGTAAAAACAGAATTTTTGATGTGGAATGCTACCCAGCATATTTCTCAATGTAATTTTCTTTATTGTGGCATGAATGTTTAGATCCAAATGATTCAAGATAAAAGTTCATATTAACATAAAAATAGTAATACTTCAAGCATACTAACAAGTAATCATGTCTTATAAAAAACATAGCCAAAGAAAGCCTATCCCTATAAAATCATATAGTTAGACCATGCTTCATTTTCGTCACCCAAAATACTCCCATCATGCACAACCCCAGTTTCAGCCAAGCAATTGGTTCATACTTTTTAATGCGCTTCAGCTTTTTTCAACTCTCACGCAATACATGAGCGTGAGCCATGGATATAGCACTATGTGTGGAATAGAATATGATGATGGAGGTTGTGTGGAGAAGACAAAAAGAAGAAAGTCTCACATTGACGATGCTAATCAACGGTCTATGGAGATGCCCATCAATTGATGTCAACATGAGGAGTAGGGATTGCCATGCAACGGATGCACTAGAGCTATAAATGTATGAAAGCTCAACAAAAGAAACTAAGTGGGTGTGCATCCAACTTGCTTGCTTACGAAGACCTAGGGCATTTTAAGGAAGCCCATCATTGGAATATACAAGCCAAGTTATATAATGAAAAATTCCCACTAGTATATGAAAGTGACAACATAGGATACTCGCTATCATGAAGATCATGGTGCTACTTTGAAGCACAAGTGTGGAAAAAGGATACTAACATTGTGCCTTCTCTCTTTTTCTCTCATTTTTTTATTTTGATGGGCTTCTTTGGCCTCTTTTTTTATTTGGGCTTCTTTGGCCTCTTTTATTTTTCATAAAGTCCGGAGTCTCATCCTGACTTGTGGGGGAATCATAGTCTCCATCATCCTTTCCTCACTTGGGACAATGCTCTAATAATGAAGATCATCACACTTTTATTGATTTACAACTCTAGAATTACAACTCAATATTTAGAACAAAATATGACTCTATGTGAATGCCTCCGGCGGTGTACCGGGATATGCAATGAATCAAGAGCGACATGTATGAAAGAATTAGAAGGTGGCTTTGGGTTGGGCCTCCTACCTCTTGGCCGCCTCGTTTACTTCTTGACGTCCACTCCAAGTCTCTTGTATTTCGTTTGTTCCAAAAATAACTCTCCCGAAGGTTTCATTCCGTTTGGACTCCGTTTGATATTCCTTTTATGTGGAACACTGAAATAGGCAAAAAAAAAACTGCAATTTGGGTTGGGCCTCCGGTTAATAGGTTAGTCCCAAAAATGATATAAAAGTGTATAGTAAAGCCCATAAACATCCAAAAACAGGTAATATGATAGCATGGACCAATCAAAAATTATAGATACGTTGGAGACGTATCAGAGCTCCAGGGGTCCCAGAAGCCTGGGGGGCGCGCCCTCGGGTAGTGTTGGGAAACATAGCATGTAATTTCAGAAAAAATTCCTACGCTCACGCATGATCTATCTAGGGATGCATAGAAATGAGAGGGGGGGAGTGTGTCCACGTACCCTCGTAGACTGAAAGCAGAAGCGTTAACTTAACATAGTTGATGTAGTCGAACGTCTTCTCGAATCAACCGATCAAGTACCGAACTTACGACACCTCCGAGTTCTGCACACGTCCAGCTCGATGACGTCCCTCGAACTCTTTATCCAGTAGAGGTACGAAGGAGTCGATGAGTTCCGTCAACACGACGGTGTGGTGACGGTGATGGTGATGTGATCCTCGCAGGGCTTCACCTAATACTACGACAATATGACCGATGGAGTAAACGGTGGAGGGGGGCAGCGCACACGGCTAAGAAACAACTGTTGTGCTTTGGGGGTGCTCCCCTGCCCCCATATATAAAGGAGGGAGAGGGGAGAGGGCCTGCCTAGGGCGTGCCCCCAAGGGGGGAGTCCTACTAGGACTCCCAGTCCAATTCGGACCCCCCTTCCTTTCCAGAAGGGGGAAAGGGGAAATGGAGAGAGAGAGGGAGAAGGAAAGGGGGGACCACTTTATTGCCTTCCCACCAACACCAGCTTGTTCGTGTTTGATGTTATACCTTGAGTTCCTTGCTATCTAGCAATTGTTCTCCCTTACCTTGGAACATTAACATCCCTTATGTCATCAATATTGTGAGAATTTCACCACCGCTTAAGAATTCTTGGTATGGTGATACTTATCACCATCACCATTCTTTTCCTGGTCATCGTGTTATTTCTAACCACCGATAAATGGACTGTGATGTGTAATTCCAAAACTTCTAGCAACCCTATTGCTTTGAAGTTAATGGTCGGCTGTTCATTCTTAGACTATTGATTATTGAATCACCATTCCGACGTTGGTTGTGCAACCCAGCCCATATTCCGGGTGCACCTTTCAACCAATGTTTAATTGTGTATGATTTCCTTGAGCATACTTCCTTATATCATTTGATCTGACAAATGTTATCTCCTTATCCACATAATTATGGAGATCCATCTTGTGGATACCTCGATGAACTGTCGCTGAGTCCATTAGCCACCTCCTCATCCTCTTCTTAATTTAATGATGAACTCTTGTTTCGGAACTCGCTTCCATAGTTCATTTCCCGATAATCTTTGATGTCATCTCGTCAATATGTGTCGTACCTTTTTTCCTCGAGCATCGTGAGTTTGAGGTATCCTGACACCAATCAGATCTGAATCTCGGTCAGATATGATGGTTGGAACATATTTCCAAGAAGTTATAACAATGGTCTTTATGTGACCCGGTAAGGTGATGTCGTGCCTAGCACACCTGGCCGGTGGCCCTATTGTTATAGATTCCTTTTCAGCAAGGTTATCCATTCTTCCATGAGGAAATTGAATGACTTGTTTTAATAAGTTTTTCTTGATGGATCCTTTGTGTATCCAAGGTCTGATCCTTGTTTGAAGACCATGTCAATGGTATCTCGAAGCATGTATGTGGTACTCAGATTTTCAATAAGAGCATTTGAAAAACAATGCTAAATTTTCTTTGTCCATTATCCAAACACCGTTGTATGGGTAATGTCATGAAACTTCTCTCCCCTTACCTTAAGAGTTTTCTACATTATATCCTGTCATGGATATCATGCTCTGCTTGTCCTTGGGAAGGTATACCCCTGGTATATGTGTCAAACACATTATCCTTACGATTGTTCTGTTTGATCTGATGATCACATTTTCCTTCCATTGGTTTGTTTAAACCTCCTTGTGATCTATAATATATAAGCAGTAATATTTCCCTGCTTATGTAAACACCTCGTTGTACCACTCTGTCAGCAAGACCCTGTTGCGATTGTTGATGACATATCGGTAACCATCGATGGACTAGAACATTGCCTATTGGTCCGCCTCGTTTCGACGAGCAGGAGAATGGTTCTCTTCGTCCCTCGCCCTTGGTACCGATGTTGTTGCCGACATAACCAACGGACTATCCTCTGACATGCCTTACTCACATGATCGTGCAAGATGCCCTCGCCCTTCTTACTTTTAACCCACATAGTGGGCCCATAACCCACAGTTCCATAGGATCGAAACCTGACTCTCCTGTGCAACCCTGTTTCTAATGGTTATTCTCCATGTTTGGCTTCGTATTTAATTCATGGGCCACCTTCCTAGTGCCCTATTCTGGTACCAGATGCAATACCTTCCCATTGCTCTGGTGTCACATCCCTAGTTCTGACAATGCCTAGTGCATGCATTAGAGTGTTGCACCATGTTTAAATTTCATTTAAACCTGAAATGGGGGCCGATAAACCCTAGCAGCTAATGAATTCAACTAGGGTCAAAATAAAATCTTTTTCAATAAACCCAAAATGCCCTCTGGAAATGTTCATGATTTCTGGTAAAGGTGAAAACCTCTGCCAAAAATGATGCACATATTTTAGGCCATTCTGGATTTTTTTGAATTAAATCATTACTTATTTGCATTTGGGCATTTAAATACTATAAAATATTTTAAATGCTCAAATAATCCCAAACTGAAATGGTTACTGTAGGATATATTTCTAACAGTGGTCATGAGCAGTTGCATGATTTTTGGGATTGTTTTAGTATCTTTAATAAAGCCAAAACAATTGCAGAAAATAGAAAGTGGAATTAAGAGAGAGTGAGAAAAACTGACTGGCGCTTACCTACAGCCCATCTGGCTCCTCAGCCGGCCCAACACTGTGCAGCCTAGCCAGCGCAGCGCCTTTCTTCAACCTTCTGCCAGAAGGCGAGGCAGCTGCGTGGAGAGCGCACACCCGAGCTGCGCCAGCTCCTGCTTGCCGCCTTCTGCTTCCCCCTCGCGTCTGGCGATGCCACGCACCTCCCTGCCTCTCTCTCTCACTCTCCCGCGCTCTCACCCCCTTCCTGGATCTCTCTCTGCAGCGCGCCCGAGTACCCTGCCGCACGCCGGAAAGCACCGCCACAGCCACGGCCACCCCCTAGCCCAACCACCATGACCAATAGCTCCGCAAGGACCTGAAGCATCTCCTCGACGAGCCACGCAAGCCGGGTTTCACCGCAACACCGCCATCGATGCCTTCTTCAACCTCGGGACCGCCGGCCATCACCGTCAAATTCATCGGCTCCGGACCATCCACGACCTCACCAAGCGTCCCATCGTCATCGCTGTGAGCCCCTAACCACTTACCCCTGCTCCCCTCGTCGAATTAATGCCGCAACCATCGATCCCCGCAGCGCCAGAAGCTCACCGCGGCCGGCCTTGTCGCTGCCGTGGCCTGAGCTCGAACGGGTCGCGCCCGTGCATCTCACCGAGCTCGTGGTGACCCCAGGAGGCTGCGCAGTGCTTTACCTCACTCGCCCGTGCTCCACAACGCCGTTTTCGCCGAGGTCCGAACTCCGGCGCCGCCGCGAGCTCCATTCCGGTGAGCTCCGGCCACCCCAGCTCGAGCTGTTGCCACCCCTGGATGCGCGCGAAGCCCAGCAACCCATAGCCGTAAACCACGCCCGAAACCATCCCCTGTAACGCTTACCCGGGGCGTTTCCGTCGTCGGATTCGGTCGCCGCCGGCCGAACTCCGGTGGCCGGTGATGTGGTACGTCATTAGCCACTGATGACCCCACTAATTAACCTCCAGTGAAACTGACAGCCGGGCCCCACATCCTAACTAACTGGCTAACTAAACTAGATTAAGTTTAATCTAATTACCCTGGACCCACACGTCAACATTGACTGTGCTGACGTGTTCGTTGACTGGGCCCACCTGCCAGCGACCTAAACGAGCCCTAAGTCACTGACTAATGGGACCCCCTGGTCAGGTTTGACCCGGGGCAGCCCTGTTGACTTGCTGATGCAAGCATGACGCAGTGCTGATGTCATAACTCATTTTCTGGATTTAATTTAATTCTGAAATTCCAGAAAATACCACAAACTTCAAAAATTCATAGAAAATCAACCGTAGCTCCAAATTAAATAATTTATATATGAAAAATTATCAGAAAAATTCAAGGAATCCATCTGTACCATTTTCATGCATGTTAGAACAACTTATAGATGCTGTTTAGCACAAATAATATAAAGGGCATTTAAATAATCACATATGGAGTTTGAATTTGAATCTTGTATTCAAACCAACTTCATTTAATCTGTTGCTAGTTGCATTAGCTCAAAACACATTCATTTTGCCATGCCATGATCATGCATCATATTGTGCATTGCATTGATTGTGTTTTTCTGTGTTGCCGGTATTTGTCCCCTCTCGATAGACGCGATACCGATGATGTGATCGTTGACACTGATGAAGACTCAATGTTATCTTCAGAAGTGCCAGGCAAGCAAAACCCCCTTGTTCATTCCGATAAAATCCCACTCTCTCGCTCCTGCTCTCTTTTACTGCATTAGGACAATACCGATTCATCTGTTACTTGCTGTGGTAGTTGAACCCCTTTATCCTCTGCATGACCTGTCATTGCCACAGTAAATAGATGAAACCCACTAGCATGAGTAGGAGTTGTTTGAGCCCTGTTGTGCCTACTCATTCATGTTTGTTTGTCATGCCTGCTACTGCTTAGAGTTGAGTCAGGTCTGATTCATCGGGGATGAATCAGAGGCGTGTGAACATGTCCTACTGTGTGTGAGCTAAGTGTGTGAACACGATTTGGTAAAGGTAGCGGTGAGAGGCCATGTAGGAGTACATGGTGGGTTGTCTCATTGCAGCCATCCTCAGGAACTGAGTTCTGTGTTTGTGATCCATGATTCAGCTACTACCACGCATTGGGCCCGAAACCAATGGACCCTCTCGGCTTCTTGATCACCCTTGTCCTCTGTCCAGGAGTTGCAAGTAGTTTCTGGTGTTTGTAGTATGCTGGAGGCCGTGCGCAGCGCTGACCGCAGGGGTGGGCTGTGATGCGGTAGGCACGTGGCACGGTGTACCGGGCGCCCGTTTGGTGTCTCGGGAACCCTGTTCACATCGTTTGGGGCTGTGAGCGAAACTCCGGCCGGATCTCCTCATGGATGGAACCCGAATAGGCGATAAACCTGGACTAGAGACTTAGGTGATTAGGTAGGTCGTGGCCGACACCCACGTTGGGCTTCCGCTTGAAGGTTGCCGAGTACATGTCGTGTAAACGGCGGTAAGTGGTGAGAGCGTGTGTGAAGAAGTACACCCCTGCAGGGTTAATATGATCTATTCGAATAGCCGTGTCCGCGGAAAAGGACTTCTGGGTTGCTTATATCAGTTCATAGACAAGTGAAAGTGGATACCCTAAAATACGCAAGATAAGCGTGAGTGCTATGGTTGGCGTTCTCGTAGGGAGACGGGAGCGGATCCATAGTGGTGTATTGATATGGTGAATATGTGGACTCGTGTGCGCCACCTCAAAAGAGTTACTTGCAGTCGTAGTTTAGGTTAGCCACCGAGTCAAAGCTGGCTTGCTGCAGTTAAACCCCACCATCCCTTTGCTGATAATGATGCATATGTAGTTAGTTCTGATGTAAGTCTTGCTGGGTACATTTGTACTCACGTTTGCCTATTTTATGTTTTGCAGAGAGACTTCAGTCTCACTAGTAGTTCCACGTGGACTTCGACGTTTAGCTTGTTACCTTAGCTACGATCTTGTGCCCTCGGCAGGATCTGGTAGATAGTCAGGCTTCTCAGCCTTTTTCATTTATAGATGTCTGTACTCAGACATGATAGCTTCCGCTTGTGCTTTGACTTGTATGCTCTGATTGTTGGGTCATGAGACCCATGTTTGTAATATCTCGCTCCTCGGAGCCTATTGATTAAAATACTTGAGTTATAGAGTCATGTTGTGATGCCATGTTGTATTTGCACATATCGAGCATATTGTGTGTATGTTATTGAAATGCTTGATATGTGTGGGATCTGACCATCTAGTTGTTTATCTTTAGTAGCCTCTCTTACGGGGAAATGTCTCCTAGTGTTTCCACCGAGCCATGGTAGCTTGCTACTGCTCCGGAACACTTAGGCTGGCCGGCATGTGTCCTTCTTCGTTCCTGTGTCTGTCCCTTCGGGGAAATGTCACGCGATGAATACCAGAGTCCTGTTAGCCCGCTACAGCCCGGTTCACCGGAGTCCTGCTAGCCCAGTGCTACAGCCTGGATTCACTCGCTGATGACCGACACGTTCGATGCTGGGTTATGGATGCCTGTCCCTGTAAGTCTGTGCCACTTTGGGTTTACGACTAGCCATGTCAGCCCGGGCTCCTTATCATATGGATGCTAGCGACACTATCATATACGTGTGCCAAAAGGCGCAAACGGTCCCGAGCAAAGGTAAGGCGACACCCGTGGGAATACCGTGCGTGAGGCCGCAAAGTGATATGAGGTGTTACATGCTAGATCGATGTGGCATTGAGTCGGGGTCCTGACAGCGTTGGTATCAGAGCTTGACTGCCTGTAGGATTACCAAGCCAAACTGGTCGAAGTTGAGTCTAGAAATTCTTTAGTTATATAAGGGAATTGATTGTGGGATGGAACGTAAGGCTCTTTTTACTCCTTATACCTCATGGCCTTCTGATCTGAGTCATCATCTTCTCTTCTACGGGGATTAAGAACTAGGCTATCTCTTCTTTCTATCAGGATCACGTGTTACTAATCCGTAGACTTATAAGATTGTTGGATTTAAGTCTCAGTTCAGTTCCTACTACTTCCGTATGTTAATTGTTGATCTCGAAACCTTGATATTGTGCTTCTGAGTGGTTATGCCACCATTTTTGTGAATGGCTCAAATCTTTTCTGAGCATTTACAGCCGTTATGCTGTCTGAGTCATCCCAGGTTTCTAAGTAGTCTGATGCATTTGCAAATCCTTTCTTCCCGTTTCAATGTTCCCATGGGCCAGATTAACCACACTAATCAGTGAGTTGAGGTACTCCGTTACCTTGACATATATGTTGGAGATATTATTATGACCCTAGGTGTCTTAGGGGATCATCTAGTAATTTAGCCATGATTTGTGTTCCCAGTGTGATGATTCTGGCCATCATTCTCGAAAGCATCCCGTGATGCTACTTAGTAATAGGTATTCTGTTCCTGGGTTCTTGAACCCGAGATTCACTCTACCTACTTCATGTTGATAGTAATTGCTAGTGCCTTTAGGATATTAGTAACCTTTGCATTAGTCCTCGATGTTCGTGGTATTCCTTTCTTCCAAATACTATGAACCGCTTATGGCAGATGTTCCTCGCTGATCGAAAGATCACAATCAGAGTGCTCTCGATGGGTTCTCGATTCTACATTGTGACTCTGCCAGTTCTACCTTTCTGCATGGGTTATCCGGAAGAAATATGTGGAATTCGTTCGACATGCTAAATCATGCATCCACAACTCAGAAAATCGTATGTTCCTTTGAGTTGTCCCTCTATAGTTGTCTTCTGACCCTCGTCTATCAATTGATAGTCAAGAGTATGCGTGCGTTCGTTTATCGATGCCTATTACTCTTGTGGTCCGTCAAGCCATTCTATCGCGGAATGACTAGGAGAAACAAACTCCAGTACCTCTTCCATATCTAGGATTGGGTCAAAACAATTGTACTCCGCAGATCAAAATGCCAATCCAGCTTTTGCTCTGTTCTACCTTGGAGTATTACCATCTTTTATATCGGGATTGTTATAGGAATTGCACACCATCCTATGAACTCTTGGTACAGTGATACTTTTGCCATCATTGTTCATTCCTCGGTTCCTGTGTTATTGTAACCGGAATGCCGACAAATGAATCATGGCGTGTGAAATCAATACTCCCAGCAACCTCGTTGCTTGGTAGTTAAAGGATAATAATTTCAATCTTAGCATGTTGGTTTTTAAATCATCCCTCTAAGACTGATCGTGCTACCTAGTCCTTATTTCGGTGCACCCTTCGATTGATGAGTTAGGATCTTGTCAAGTCCTCACTCATTTGTTCATATCGTCTTGCCCTCAAAAGCGAGATTGTTCTCGAGCTTAGTAACATACCAGTGGTTCGTGATTTTCTGGATGTCTTCTCGGAAGTATTACCAGGTTGTCACCTGACTGTTATGTTGAGCTCGTGATCAAGTTGGTTTCTTGTGAACCACCCTTTCTCCAAGAATCTGTGATGGATATCCCGGAGCTAGTTGGTTAAGCTAGACAACAACTTGGAGAGTTGGAGGATAAAAGCTTGCCTGACTTAGTTCGTTCCAAAGGGATAATCTTGTGTAGTGTGTGTTGAAGAAAGATGATATCTTCATCGATTGGTCCCTGTGATCAGTTGCTGGACCTATTGTCTTATCAATCCTTTGATTTGAGTGTGGGCTATCGTCAAATCAAATCAGTACCAATGATGCTCGTAATGTTGTCTTATTCGTGGTTGATCCCTCGAGCATACACCATTACATCTTTGGCCTGACCAATGCTATCACCTGTTCACTTAACTATGGAATTCCTTTTAAAAAGAAACCCAGATGAATTGTTGTTGAGCCCATTGACAACATCCTTATCTCCTCCATGATTTTGTTGGACATTAAGCTAGTGTTGGAAACTTTTGAAAGCATTTTCTTCATGCTAGCTCATGAAGTATTTGTTGATGAAAGGAGTGACTTCCTTTTATACACGTGCATTTGGTGAAAGTTGCCGCCGTGAATTTGAGAAAGTTAGTTTTGTTTCCTCTGGAATCATCCCAAGTCAGTCATGCGTACGTGCGAAGTATTCTGTGGTCTGGAGATTTGCAACCTCCATTCTATATGTATATCCTAGCACACCAAGCCACTGATTGAGTTGTTCAAAGATAAAGGAGTCTGTCCAAGGTGAACTCTTTGGATTTCCATGCGTGGAGACTTCGATGTCATTAATGATGGTTCCCCACCTGAACTCGGTAGTGTTTTATTATAAGACTACCACGTGGTCATGTTTGTCTGGGACAGCGTGTTCACATGTTTGTAGCAGAACCAGCTCATGTTTTGGAGCTTACTATCGTAGTTCATTCCCCGAGAATCTCGCAGCGTTGTCTCGTCGAATTGTGTTGCAAACTTTCATTTTCTTCCTAGACTCGATGAGTCTGGAATATCCTGACACCAACCAGATCTGAATCTCAAGCAGATATGATGGTTTGGAACATTTCCCAAGAACTATAATATCGGTCCCTCGAAAATCGGTAAAGTGGATGTCGTGGCCAACACACCCAGCCGGAAGACCTGTTATTATAATATCTTGATTGAGGAAGTTGGCCACCTCCCCATAGGGATTTCGTAGGATTTACTCCCTAGTTGCCCCTATGGATTTTGAGATCCCGAAGTCCGACCTTTACTTGATGTTCTAGATATCAAACCATATCTATGAATGGGTTACGCTAGCACATCAAGGAGAACATTAGAAGCGGAGTGCTAAATGTCTCTCGGTCGATCATCTAGATTTTATTTGCTTGGCCTCGCTAAGGTGAAATCTGAGAAAGTGTTATCCTCCTTCGCATCTGCATCGTCCATTGCTATTCATCATGGTAGTATGTTGTGTTGTCAGCACCCTTGACGCGGTTGTTGATAAAACCTAGATGAATATGGAAATGCTCAAGTTCTTGAGAGCACGCACAAGCGCTACGTGTTATCATCGGCACTAACTGGGTTTGCTCTCAGTTTCCTCGGCAATGCTATGATCTTTTCCAACAGTGAATTCACTCTTTATTGTTGGGTTCTTCCCCAGTTACCAGAATCATTCCCAGCATTTGCATTTTGTTCCCAGCTTGCACCGCCAATGTGCCATTCTACCACGGGTCTCTTCCATTTCCGGTGGTAAGCAAATTCATCCATTACGTTGTCTTCAACAAGGTAATCCACATCATCCAAGTCCGAGTATGCCATTCTACCGACCCCCTCCAAATGATCGCTCGAGAATTGCCTTAGGCTGGTTTAAAGAGTTTCAATGATCTCTGAATCAAAAGTAATTCTTTTTGCCACTTAAGGGGATATCTCTACGAGTCACCTTCCCTAAGGTGTATCGTTATGGTATCATGGCAACTCAACTCCTCGCTACGTTGACAATCGATTACCACCTTCTTAAGCGTGAAATTGTGGTCTACCTAGTGAACCTTCGTCATCTGCTTCACTCCATTCCTATGGATGTGTGCTTCGCCTCTCAGCTCGAGAGATGTTGCTATGTCTCATTCCGTGAGTTAGTCCTGAGTTGTTTGACCTTCGAGAAGAACCATTCTTTTAGGATCTTTCCTTTCCTCTCGTTGTCATGTTAGTTGGAGTTCTCAGAGCAAGACTTCGAGACAAAGATGGTGATCGAATCAACGTTCCTATGAAGTGCAACCTGGATCGTGAAGATTGTACTAGTTGCGTTCCCCCTTCACCTTACCCTACGCTTGAATCTCGAGACGAGATTCTTGTTTAGTGGGGGTGAGTTGTCACATCCCTAGTTCTGACAATGCCTAGTGCATGCATTAGAGTGTTGCACCATGTTTAAATTTCATTTAAACCTGAAATGGGGGCCGATAAACCCTAGCAGCTAATGAATTCAACTAGGGTCAAAATAAAATCTTTTTCAATAAACCCAAAATGCCCTCTGGAAATGTTCATGATTTCTGGTAAAGGTGAAAACCTCTGCCAAAAATGATGCACATATTTTAGGCCATTCTGGATTTTTTTGAATTAAATCATTACTTATTTGCATTTGGGCATTTAAATACTATAAAATATTTTAAATGCTCAAATAATCCCAAACTAAAATGGTTACTGTAGGATATATTTCTAACAGTGGTCATGAGCAGTTGCATGATTTTTGGGATTGTTTTAGTATCTTTAATAAAGCCAAAACAATTGCAGAAAATAGAAAATGGAATTAAGAGAGAGTGAGAAAAACTGACTGGCGCTTACCTACAGCCCATCTGGCTCCTCAGCCGGCCCAACACTGTGCAGCCCAGCCAGCGCAGCGCCTTTCTTCAACCTTCTGCCAGAAGGCGAGGCAGCTGCGTGGAGAGCGCACACCCGAGCTGCGCCAGCTCCTGCTTGCCGCCTTCTGCTTCCCCCTCGCGTCTGGCGACGCCACGCACCTCCCTGCCTCTCTCTCTCACTCTCCCGCGCTCTCACCCCCTTCCTGGATCTCTCTCTGCAGCGCGCCCGAGTACCCTGCTGCATGCCGGAAAGCACCGCCACAGCCACGGCCACCCCCTAGCCCAACCACCGTGACCAATAGCTCCGCAAGGACCTGAAGCATCTCCTCGACGAGCCACGCAAGCCGGGTTTCACTGCAACACCGCCTCGATGCCTTCTTCAACCTCGGGACCGCCGGCCATCACCGTCAAATTCATCGGCTCCGGACCATCCACGACCTCACCGAGCGTCCCGTCGTCATCGCTGTGAGCCCCTAACCACTTACCCCTGCTCCCCTCGTCGAATTAATGCCGCAACCATCGATCCCCGCAGCGCCAGAAGCTCACCGCGGCCGGCCTTGTCGCCGCCGTGGCCTGAGCTCGAACGGGTCGCGCCCGTGCATCTCACCGAGCTCGTGGTGACCCCAGGAGGCTGCGCAGTGCTTTACCTCACTCGCCCGTGCTCCACAACGCCGTTTTCGCCGAGGTCCGAACTCCGGCGCCGCCGCGAGCTCCATTCCGGTGAGCTCCGGCCACCCCAGCTCGAGCTGTTGCCACCCCTGGATGCGTGCGAAGCCCAGCAACCCATAGCCGTAAACCACGCCCGAAACCATCCCCTGTAACGCTTACCCGGGGCGTTTCCGTCGTCGGATTCGGTCGCCGCCGGCCGAACTCCGGTGGCCGGTGATGTGGTACGTCATTAGCCACTGATGACCCCACTAATTAACCTCCAGTGAAACTGACAGCCGGGCCCCACATCCTAACTAACTGGCTAACTAAACTAGATTAAGTTTAATCTAATTACCCTGGACCCACACGTCAACATTGACTGTGCTGACGTGTTCGTTGACTGGGCCCACCTGCCAGCGACCTAAACGAGCCCTAAGTCACTGACTAATGGGACCCCCTGGTCAGGTTTGACCCGGGGCAGCCCTGTTGACTTGCTGATGCAAGCATGACGCAGTGCTGATGTCATAACTCATTTTCTGGATTTAATTTAATTCTGAAATTCCAGAAAATACCACAAACTTCAAAAATTCATAGAAAATCAACCGTAGCTCCAAATTAAATAATTTATATATGAAAAATTATCAGAAAAATTCAAGGAATCCATCTGTACCATTTTCATGCATGTTAGAACAACTTATAGATGCTGTTTAGCACAAATAATATAAAGGGCATTTAAATAATCACATATGGAGTTTGAATTTGAATCTTGTATTCAAACCAACTTCATTTAATCTGTTGCTAGTTGCATTAGCTCAAAACACATTCATTTTGCCATGCCATGATCATGCATCATATTGTGCATTGCATTGATTGTGTTTTTCTGTGTTGCCGGTATTTGTCCCCTCTCGATAGACGCGATACCGATGATGTGATCGTTGACACTGATGAAGACTCAATGTTATCTTCAGAAGTGCCAGGCAAGCAAAACCCCCTTGTTCATTCCGATAAAATCCCACTCTCTCGCTCCTGCTCTCTTTTACTGCATTAGGACAATACCGATTCATCTGTTACTTGCTGCGGTAGTTGAACCCCTTTATCCTCTGCATGACCTGTCATTGCCACAGTAAATAGATGAAACCCACTAGCATGAGTAGGAGTTGTTTGAGCCCTGTTGTGCCTACTCATTCATGTTTGTTTGTCATGCCTGCTACTGCTTAGAGTTGAGTCAGGTCTGATTCATCGGGGATGAATCAGAGGCGTGTGAACATGTCCTACTGTGTGTGAGCTAAGTGTGTGAACACGATTTGGTAAAGGTAGCGGTGAGAGGCCATGTAGGAGTACATGGTGGGTTGTCTCATTGCAGCCATCCTCAGGAACTGAGTTCTGTGTTTGTGATCCATGATTCAGCTACTACCACGCATTGGGCCCGAAACCAATGGACCCTCTCGGCTTCTTGATCACCCTTGTCCTCTGTCCAGGAGTTGCAAGTAGTTTCTGGTGTTTGTAGTATGATGGAGGCCGTGCGCAGCGCTGACCGTAGGGGTGGGCTGTGATGCGGTAGGCACGTGGCACGGTGTACCGGGCGCCCGTTTGGTGTCTCGGGAACCCTGTTCACATCGTTTGGGGCTGTGAGCGAAACTCCGGCCGGATCTCCTCATGGATGGAACCCGAATAGGCGATAAACCTGGACTAGAGACTTGAGTGTTTAGGCAGGCCGTGGCCGACACCCACGTTGGGCTTCCGCTTGAAGGTTGCCGAGTACATGTCGTGTAAACGGCGGTAAGTGGTGAGAGCGTGTGTGAAGGAGTACACCCCTGCAGGGTTAACATCATCTATTCGAATAGCCGTGTCCGCGGAAAAGGACTTCTGGGTTGCTTATATCAGTTCATAGACAAGTGAAAGTGGATACTCTAAAATACGCAAGATAAGCGTGAGTGCTATGGATGGCGTTCTCGTAGGGAGACGGGAGCGGATCCATAGTGGTGTATTGATATGGTGAATATGTGGACTCGTGTGCGCCACCCCAAAAGAGTTACTTGCAGTCGTAGTTCAGGATAGCCACCGAGTCAAAGCTGGCTTGCTGCAGTTAAACCCCACCATCCCCTTTGTTGATAATGATGCATATGTAGTTAGTTCTGATGTAAGTCTTGCTGGGTACATTTGTACTCACGTTTGCCTATTTTATGTTTTGCAGAGAGACTTCAGTCTCACTAGTAGTTCCACGTGGACTTCGACGTTTAGCTTGTTACCTCAGCTACGATCTTGTGCCCTCGGCAGGATCTGGTAGATAGTCAGGCTTCTCAGCCTTTTTCATTTATAGATGTCTGTACTCAGACATGATAGCTTCCGCTTGTGCTTTGACTTGTATGCTCTGATTGTTGGGTCATGAGACCCATGTTTGTAATATCTCGCTCCTCGGAGCCTATTGATTAAAATACTTGAGTTATAGAGTCATGTTGTGATGCCATGTTGTATTTGCACATATCGAGCATATTGTGTGTATGTTATTGAAATGCTTGATATGTGTGGGATCTGACCATCTAGTTGTTTATCTTTAGTAGCCTCTCTTACGGGGAAATGTCTCCTAGTGTTTCCACCGAGCCATGGTAGCTTGCTACTGCTCCGGAGCACTTAGGCTGGCCGGCATGTGTCCTTCTTCGTTCCTGTGTCTGTCCCTTCGGGGAAATGTCACGCGATGAATACCGGAGTCCTGTTAGCCCGCTACAGCCCGGTTCACCGGAGTCCTGCTAGCCCAGTGCTACAGCATGGATTCAGTCGCTGATGACCGACACGTTCGATGCTGGGTCATGGATGCCTGTCCCTGTAAGTCTGTGCCACTTTTGGTTTACGACTAGCCATGTCAGCCCGGGCTCCTTATCATATGGATGCTAGCGACACTATCATATACGTGTGCCAAAAGGCGCAAACGGTCCCGGGCAAAGGTAAGGCGACACCCGTGGGAATACCGTGCGTGAGGCCGCAAAGTGATATGAGGTGTTACATGCTAGATCGATGTGGCATTGAGTCGGGGTCCTGACATCTGGACCCCTGTCACACCTTGTATCAGGCAACGAACGATTGTCTATGCGCTTGAAAACTTCTATTTTGCACCTTCTTACTTGCTCTCGATAATGTCTTAAGTTTCAATTCGAGGGTAACTTCCCGCCACCTTCCCTGATGTTATCGACCAGATAGTCAACCTTGCAGAGGTCTGTCCTCTTGGAACACCCCCTTTAATCTTTCGTAAGTACGATGGAGTTCCCGAAGAAAGGATGCTGACTTCATCATGATGGCTGGAAGAAGAGTAATGAAGACATCAATGTAATGGATCGATCTCTTCGAGAAGAGCAACCAAGACCGAGAAGATTCGTTAGAGTTTCGTAACCAGATCTCCCCATTACTCTCCCTCTTAAATCTCGGGACGAGATTTCTTGTAGTGGAGGAGAATTGTGACGCCCGGATAATCAAGCTACAGTAACCTGTGCTAATGGTGCCACATCACCTCGATTACTGTTATTAATCTCACGTTAGTTTGAAACTGATTCAAATTCAAATTCAAAATCAGGTAAACATCAAAAGTTTTCAAGTATTAAAAACCAAAATGTTCGGGTTGTGTCATTTAATGCATAGATGATTATGATGAATAATCCACATTTTTATATAATGTATAAATGCACTAAAATTATTTAAACGGTAGCAAAAACATTTTTTAAATGCCTTTGGTATTTCATAAAACACAAAACTAATTTATTTTAGGTTAAAACCTTTTGTGGCCGAGGGTTATTTTGAAACATTATTTTAGGAGTTGTTGTCATATTTTACTAAGTAAAAATAATGTGGATCTAAAATTTAAAACAATAAAAGGAAAATAAAATAAAAACAAAAACTTAAACAAAAGAGAAAAGGGAAGACCCCCCCCCCACCGGGCCGAATGGCCCAGCTAGCCAGCAGGCCACCAGCCCAAAAGGCCCAACCGGCCACCCCACTCCCCTTATCCCCCCATCCCAGAAACCCTAACTCCCGACCGCACCCTTCCCCCACTCCCCACGCCGCTCTCCCCCCTCTCGATCCGATCTGGATCGAGGGAGCATTCCCGAGCCCCCTTCGACACCAATCGCCGCCGCCTGGAGGTCCAGTCGCCGGAGCCACCCTCTCGGATCCTCTCTGCCTCGACTACCTCGCCTCCCGTCTCCGTCGATCGTCCCTGTCCTCCTCCCCACGGGTCGCCCCCGAGCCTCGACGCCCATGTGCCCCTGCAAACGCCGGTGAGGCCCTCGGCCTCGGCCTCCCCTCTCCCCTTCTTTTCGTCTGCGGACACCGCGCTCGTCCACCTCGCGCCCGTGTAGTCCGCTCGCCTCCAGCCCATCGCTGCCTTGCGGTCGAGCACGCCATGCCCCGTACCCCGTGCGCTCCAGGCCCGTCCAGGCCCGCACACCCTCCTGCTCGACGACTGCGTCGGCCACGCCGTCGCCCCACTTGCCGCTCCTGGTCGTGCCCCGCCACGAGCTGCAGCAGCTGCTACCGTGCTGCGGCGCTGCCGCTAGCACCACTGCAGCCCCCGCGCTCGCCCACTCACCGTGGTCGCGCCCGCTCGCGGAGTGCTCCTGTGCCCCTGCCTCCGTCGTTCCTCTCACGCGCCTCGGCTCCTCCTTGCGACCTCCCTCGTCTGCTCGCCGTGGCCACGCTCCGTCGAGCCATCCACAGCGCCTCGGCTGGCTCCGCTCGGGACTCGCCCATTCGGGTGCCCACGCCCGGCGCACGTAAACCCCACACCCGCTAAGGCCCCTGGCCCAATGACAGATGGGGCCCACGCCCAGAACGTATTTAAAAAAGAGAAAATAAAAATAAAAATAATTAGTTAAAGAAATAATTAACTTAATTAATTTTGATTAATTAAACTAATCAAATAACTAAACTAACTAAACTGTTAGTCAATTAATTAATTGCTCAATGACAGTGGCCCCCTCCTAATTAATACTAATTAGGTTAAATTAGATGACTAATTAAAATGTGTCACTGACCAGTGGGTCCCACTGGTCAGGTTGACCAGTCAACCCTGTTGACTGCTGACGTCAGCATGACATCATGCTGATGTCATAATTCCATTTTCGAATTAAATTAAATAATTAATTAAATTCCAGAAATTAATTAAATCTTTAGAAAATCATATCTTTTAATCCGTAACCCGGATTAAAATATTTTCAACATGAAAGTTGCTCAGAACGACGAGACGAATCCGGATACGCAGCCTGTTCGTACGCCACTCATCCCTAACATATCAAACTCGCAACTTTCCCCCTCCGGCTCCTCTGCCCGAAAACCCGAAACACCGGGGATATTTTCCCGGATGTTTCCCCCTTCACCGATATCGCCCATCCCTACGTTAGGTCACCCCTAGCACAACGTATTGCCGCGTCTTGCTTTGTGTTACATTTGATTGCTCCGTTATTTATTGTGTTCCCCCTCCGTTACTCCTTTCCGATAGACTCCGAGACCGATGCTGATGCCCCTGTGGTCGACTACATCACCGACGACCCCTCTCTCTTGCCAGAGCAACCAGGCAAGCCCCCCCCCCTTGATCACTAGATATCGCCTACTCTTCTCTATACTGCTTGCATTAGAGTAGTGTAGCATGTTACTTCTTTCAGATACTCCTATACTGCTGCATAGCCTGTCCTTGTTACTTCTGTTGTTACCTTACCTGCAATCCTATATGCTTAGTATAGGATGCTAGTACATTCATCTGTGGCCCTACATTCTTGTCAGTCTGCCTTGCTATACTATTGGGCCATGATCACTCGGGAGGTGATCACGGGTATATACTATACATACATACATACTTTACAGATGGTGACTAAAGTCGGGTCAGCTCGAAGAGTACGCGTGAGTGATTCACGGATTGGGGGCTGAAAGGACCTTTGTTCCGACGGCCCTCTGTGTGGATCTTTGTGGCGGAGCGACAGGGCAGGTGAAGACCGCCTAGGAGAGAGGTGGGCCTGGCCCTGTTCGGTGTTCGCGGATACTTAACACGCTTAATGAGATCTTGGTATTTGATCTGAGTTGGCTACGAGCTTATACGCACTAACCATCTACGCGGGAGTAGTTATGGGTATCCCGACGTCGTGGTATCAGCCGAAGCACTTCAGACGTCAGCGACGGAGCGGCGCGCGCCGAATTGGACTGGAACACCACTAGGCTAGGTCTGCTTTCGGCCGCCCACGCAACATGCAGGTGTGCTCAGGGCGATGGGCCCAGACCCCTGTGCGCTTAGGTTTAGACCGGCGTGCTGGCCTCTCTGTTGTGCCTAGGTGGGGCTGCGACGTGTTGATCTTCCGCGGCCGGGCATGACCCAGGAAAGTGTGTCCGGCCAAATGGGATCAAGCGTGCTGGGTAAGTTGGTGCACCCCTGCAGGGAAGTTAATCTATTCGAATAGCCGTGATCTTCGGTAATAGGACGACTTGGAGTTGTACCTTGACCTTATGACAACTAGAACCGGATACTTAATAAAACACACCCTTCCAAGTTCCACAGACAACCCGGTGATCGCTTTTCTACAGGGCGACGAGGAGAGGATCGCCGGGTAGGTTATGCTATGCGATGCTACCTGGAGATGCTACTTGGAGATGCTACTGGAGATGCTACTTGGAGATGCTACTTGGAGATGCTACTTGGAGGACTTCAATCTACTCTCTTCTACATGCTGCAAGACGGAGGCTGCCAGAAGCGTAGTCTTCGACAGGATTAGCTATCCCCCTCTTATTCTGGCATTCTGCAGTTCAGTCCACCGATATGGCCCTTTACACATATACCCATGCATATGTAGTGTAGCTCCTTGCTTGCGAGTACTTTGGATGAGTACTCACGGTTGCTTTTCTCCCTCTTTTCCCCTTTTCCCTTCTACCTGGTTGTCGCAACCAGATGCTGGAGCCCTGGAGCCAGACGCCACCGTCGACGACGACTACTACCCCGGAGGTGCCTACTACTACGTGCAGCCCGCTGACGACGACCAAGAGTAGTTAGGAGGATCCCAGGCAGGAGGCCTGCGCCTCTTTCGATCTGTATCCCAGTTTGTGCTAGCCATCTTATGGCAACTTGTTTAACTTATGTCTATACTCAGATATTGTTGCTTCCGCTGACTCGTCTATGATTGAGCACTTGTATTCGAGCCCTCGAGGCCCCTGGCTGGTATTATGATGCTTGTATGACTTATTTTATTTGTAGAGTTGTGTTGTGATATCTTTCCGTGAGTCCCTGATCTTGATCGTACATATTTGCGTGCATGATTAGTGTACGATTGAATCGGGGGCGTCACAGTTTCGTACCCTACCATAATCTCTATGTTTGTTCTCCACTATTAGTGGCTTTGGAGTGACTCTTTGTTGCATGATAAGGGCTTGTTATATGATCTATCTATGTTATTATTGTTGAGAGAACTTGCATTAGTGAAAGTATGAACCCTAGGCCTTGTTTCCTATCATTGCAATACCGTTTACGCTCACTTTTACCGTTAGTTACCTTGCTATTTTTATTATTTCAGATTACAAAAACCTATATCTACTATCCATATTGCACTTGTATCACCATCTCTTCACCGAACTAGTGCACCTATACAATTTACCATTGTATTGGGTGTGTTGGGGACACAAGAGACTCTCTGTTATTTGGTTGCAGGGTTGTTTGAGAGAGACCATCTTAATCCTATGCCTCCCACGGATTGATAAACCTTAGGTCATCCACTTGAAGGAAATTTGCTACTGTCCTACAAACCTGTGCACTTGCAGGCCCAACAACGTCTACAAGAAGAAGATTGTGTAGTAGACATCAAGCTCTTTTCTGGTGCCGTTGCCGGGGAGGCTAGGTAAGCGGTACTCACACCCCGTCAACTAAGCTCTTTTCTGGTGCCGTTGCCGGGTAGGTGAGTGCTTGAAGGTATATCTTTAGATCTTGCAATCAAGTCTTTTTGTTTCTTGTTTTATCACTAGTTTAGTTTATAAAAGAAAACTACAAAAAAATGGAGTTAAGTTTGTCTCATACACTTCGTCTTTTCAATATCTTTCGTGAGTATGATGGAAAGGAAAATTGTGCTCAAGTGCTAGAAGAAGAATGCATTAAAATGCTTGGTACTAAATCTTTGTATGATGAGCATGATTGCAATGTTGTTAGTATGAATTCCTTGAATATCCATGATGCTAATGATATGCAAAGCCACAAGCTTGGGGAAGCTATGTTTGATGAATATGATATCTTTAGTCCCCCAAGTTTTGATGAGAATATTTATTATGATGAAAGCATGCCCCTATTTATGATGATTATATTGATGAAAGTGGGTTTGGAAGAGTGTCAACTTTAGGAAGTAGTGATCCCACTATTTTGGAGGATGTTGAATCTTATTGTGATGAACATGAAAGTGGACTTGGAAGAGTGTCAACTTTATTTAGTGATGATTCCACTATTTCGGAAGAGGTTCCAATTGATTATGAGAACAAAGTTGCTATATATGATGATTATTGTGATGACTTGTATGCTATTAAGAATAATGATAACCATGAAACTTGTCATCATGATTTTAGTTTTCAATTGGATTATGCCTCACATGATAATTATTTTATTGAGTTTGCTCCCACTACTATTCATGAGAAGAATTTTGCTTATGTAGAGAGTAATAAATTTTCTATGCTTGTAGATCATGAAAAGAATGTTTTAGGTGCTGGTTATATTGTTGAATTCATTCATGATGCTACTGAAAATTATTATGATGGAGGAATATATGCTTGTAGGAATTTTAACAATATCAAGTTTCCTCTCTACGTGTTTAAAATCTTGAAGCTATGCTTGTTTTACCTGCCTATGCTAGCTGATTGTTGTTCCCATAAGTTGTTTGCTCACAAAATCCCTATGCATAGGAAGTGGGTTAGACTTAAATGTGCTAGTCATATGCTTCATGATGCTCCCGTTATGTTTCAATTCTTATCTTTTATATGAGCATCATTGTCATCATCATGCCTAGCTAGAAAGACATTAAAGAAAAGCGTTTGTTGGGAGACAACCCAATATTTACCCTTACTGTTTTGTGTGTCCACATGATTATGCTACTGTAGTAATCATGTTTTATAGCTTTTGTTTCAATAAAGTGCCAAGTAAGACCTTTAGGATAGCTTACGGTGATAGTTGTGTTGACCCTGCTGAAAATCAGAAACTTTTGCACCCAGTAAATTAGTTTTGTTAATTCACAGAAACGTGCTTCTGATCTGATTCTTTTTGCTATGGATTGGTACACAAATTTCTTAGGACTTCCTAATGTGGTAGGATTTTTGGAGTTCCAGAAGTATACATTTGATATAGATTACTACAGACTGTTCTGTTTTTGACAGATTCTGTTTTCTATGTGTTGTTTGCTTATTTTGATGAATCCATGAGTAGTATCGGAGGGTATGAACCATAGATAAGTTGGAATACAGTAGATATTACACCAATATGAATTTAGAATGAGTTCATTACAGTACCTAAGTTGTTGTTTTATTTTCTTATACTAATGGAGCTTACGAGTTTTCTGTTGAGTTTTGTGTTGTGAAGTTTTCAAGTTTTGGGTAAGGATTCGATGGACTATGGAATAAGGAGTGGAAAGAGCCCAAGATTGAGGATGCCCAAGGCATCCCAAGGTAATATTCAAGGACAACCAAGAGCCTAAGCTTGGGGATGCCCTGGAAGGCATCCCCTCTTTCGTCTTCGTTCATCGGTAACTTTACATGGAGCTATATTTTTATTCGCCACATGATATGTGTTTTTCTTGGAGCGTCATTTTATTTTGTTATTTTTTGCTTGCTGTTATTTAGAATAATGTTTTGCATCTTTAGTTTCAATAAAAAAGTCAAGGATAGCCTTTGCCATGCTTATTTTGCTAGTATACATGTTGCTGTTTGAAAACAGAAAGTTTACCGCTGTTGCAAAAATTCCGTAGAAAAGTCAGAGCATGATATAATGTTGAAACTTTTTGCATAATGAGCTCTGATAAATTTACTACAGTGGGAATTTTATTTCATAATTGTTGGAGTTAGGGAAATATGATGAATCTTGCATTCTTTACAGACTATACTGTTTTGGCAGATTGCTGTTATGTTTGCATTGTTTCATATGTTTGCTTGTTTAATGATTCTATTTGAGGATAGGAGTATTAAATATGCAGAGGCATTTAGTATGCAATGTTGAATAATAATTTTAGTGATTTTTTTACAGTAGAAAATGATAAGGTTTTGCATTGGTTTATACTAAACTATCTCACGAGTTCTTGTTGAGTTTGTTGTGGATGAAGCTTTTGATAAAAAGAAGAGAAACCATGATATGAGATGAATTAAGGAGACACAAAAGTTCAAGCTTGGGGATGCCCCGGTAGGCATCCCACCTTTCTTCTTCAACAACTATTAGTTAGTATCGGTTGAGCCTAAGTTTTTGCTTCTTCACATTTGTGGTGCTATCCTTGCATTGTCATTTTATCTTGTTTTGCTTGCTGTTTGAATACAATACCAAGATCTGAAATTCTTTAATGTTAGAGAGTATTCACATAGTTTCACAATTATTCGACTACTCATTGATCTTCACTTATATCTTTCAGAGTAGTTTGTCATTTGCTCTAGTGCATCACTTATATCTTTTAGAGCACGGTGGTGGTTATATTTTGTAGAAATTGCTAGTCTCTCATGCTTCACTTATATTATTTTGAGAGTCTTTTAGAACAGCATGGTATTTGCTATGGTTACAAAGTTGGTCCTAGAATGATGAGCATCCAAGTTGGGTATAATAAAAACTATCATAGAAAGTGAATTGGATGCTATGATCAATTTGATGCTTGATAATTGTTTTGAGATATGGAGGTAGTGATATTAAATTCATGCTAGTTGGGTGATTATGAATTTAAAGAATGCTTGTGTTGAAGTTTGTGATTCCCGTAGCATGCATGTATGGTGAACCGCTTTGTGATGAAGTTGGAGCACAATTTTATTTATTGTGTGTCTTCCTTATGAGTGGCAGTCAGGGACGAGCGATGGTCTTTTCCTACCAATCTATCCCCCAAGGAGCATGCGCGTAGTGCTTTGGTTTTTGATGACTTCTAAATTTTTGCAATAAGTGCATGAGTTCTTTTGATTAATGTTGAGTCCATGGATTATACGCACCCTTTCACCCTTCCACCATTGCTAGCCTCTCTTGTGCCGCGCAACTTTCGCCGGTACCATACACCCACCATATATCTTCCTCAAAACAGCCACCATACCTACCTATTATGGCATTTCCATAGCCATTCCGAGATATATTGCGATGCAACTTTCCACCGTTCCGTTCATATGACACGCATTACTTTTGTCATATTGCTCTTTGCATGATCATGTAGTTGACATTGTATTTGTGGCAAGGCCACCTTCATAATTTTCATACATGTCGCTCTTGATTCATTGCATATCCTGGTACACCGCCGGAGGCATTCATATAGAGTCATATCTTGTTCTAGATTTGAGTTGTAAATCCATAAAAGTGTGATGATCTTCATTATTAGAGCATTGTCCTAGTGAGGAAAGGATGATGAAGACTATGATTCCCCCACAAGTCGGGATGAGACTTCAGACTTTACAAAAAAAAGAAAAAAAGAGAAAGGCCAAAAAAAAGAGAAGGCCAAAAAAAGAGAGAAGGCCAGAGAAAAGAAGAAAAGAAAAAAAATAAGAAAATAAAAAAAAGAGAAAAAGAGAGAACAATGCTACTATCTCTTTTTCCACACTTGTGCTTCAAAATAGCACCATGATCTTCATTTTAGAGAGTCTCATATGTGGTCACTTTCATATACGAGTGGGAATTTTTCATTATAGAACTTGGCTTGTATATTCCAATGATGGGATTCCTCAAAAGTGCCCTAGGTCTTCGTGAGCAAGCAAGTTGGATGCACCCCACTTAGTTTCTTTTGTTGAGCTTATTTTTATAGCTCTAGTGCATCCGTTCCATGGCAATCCCTACTCACTCACATTGATATCTATTAATGGGCATCTCCATAGCCCGTTGATACGCCTAGTTGATGTGAGACTATCTTCTCCTTTTTGTCTTCTCCACAACTACCATTCTATTCCACATATAGTGCTATGTCCATGGCTCACACTCATGTATTGCGTGAAAGTTGAAAAAGTTTGAGATTATTAAAGTATGAAACAATTGCTTAGCTTGTCATCGGGGTTGTGCATGATTAAATACTTTGTGTGATGAAGATAGAGCATAGCCAGACTATATGATTTTGTAGGGATAACTTTCTTTAGCCATGTTATTTTGAGAAGACATGATTACTTTGATTAGTATGCTTGAAGTATTACTATTTCTTATATCAATATGAACTTTTATTTTGTATTCATTTGGATCTGAACATTCATGCCACAATAAAAAAAATTACATTATGAATTATGCTAGGTAGCATTCCACATCAAAAATTTCTTTTTTATCATTTACCTACTCGAGGACGAGTAGGAATTAAGCTTGGGGATGCTTGATACGTCTCCAACGTATCTATAATTTTTTATTGTTCCATGCTATTATATTACCCCTTCTGGATGTTTATGGGCTTTATTTTACACATTTATATCATTTTTGGGACTAACCTAGTAACCGGAGGCCCAACCCATATTGTTGTTTTATTGCCTGTTTCAGTATTTCGAAGAAAAGGAATATCAAACGGAGTCCAAACGGAATGAAACCTTCAGCAGCGTGATTTTTTGGAAGAATATGATCCTGGAGACTCGGAGTCCACGTCAGAAGATCCTCGAGGAGGCCACGAGATAGGAGGCCGCACCCCCCTCACAGGGTTGTGGCCCCCTGTCTCATGGGCCCCTCGAGCACCTCCCGACCAACTTTTTTTGCCTATATAAGCCTACGTACCCTAAAACCATCCAATATCAAGATAGATCAGGAGTTCCGCCGCCGCAAGCCTCCGTAGCCACCATAAACCTCTCGGGAGCCCGTTCCGGCACCCTGCCGGAGGGGGAATCCATCACCGGTGGCCATCTTCATCATCCCAATGCTCTCCATGACAAGGAGGGAGTAGTTCACCCTCGGGGCTGAGGGTATGTACCAGTAGCTATGTGTTTGATCTCTCTCTCTCGTGTTCTCGATTTCACACGATCTTGATGTATCACGAGCTTTGCTATTATAGTTGGATCTAATGATGTTTCTCCCCCTCTACTCTCTTGTGATGAATTGAGTTTCCCTCTTGAAGTTATCTTATCGGATTGAGTCTTTGATTTGAGAACACTTGATGTATGTATTGCCGTGTTTATCTGTGGTGACAATGGGATATCATGTGCCACTTGATGTATGTTTTGGTGACCAACTTGCGGGTTCCGCCCATGAACCTATGCATAGGGGTTCGCACACGTTCTTGACTCTCCGGTAGAAACTTTGGGGCACTCTTTGAAGTACTTTTATGTTGGTTGGATGAATCTGAGATTGTGTGATGCATATCGTATAATCATGCCCACGGATACTTGAGGTGACAATGGAGTATCTAGGTGACATTAGGGTTTTGGTTGATTTGTGTCTTAAGGTGTTATTCTAGTACAAAGTCTTTTATAGATCGATCCGAAAGAATAACTTTGAGGTGGTTTCGTACCCTACCATAATCTCTATGTTTGTTCTCTGCTATTAGTGGCTTTGGAGTGACTCTTTGTTGCATGATGAGGGCTTGTTATATGATCTATCTATGTTATTATTGTTGAGAGAACTTGCATTAGTGAAAGTATGAACCCTAGGCCTTGTTTCCTATCATTGCAATACCGTTTACGCTCACTTTTACCGTTAGTTACCTTGCTGTTTTTATTATTTCAGATTACAGAAACCTATATCTACTATCCATATTGCACTTGTATCACCATCTCTTCGCCGAACTAGTGCACCTATACAATTTACCATTGTATTGGGTGTGTTGGGGACACAAGAGACTCTTTGTTATTTGGTTGCAGGGTTGTTTGAGAGAGACCATCTTAATCCTACGCCTCCCATGGATTGATAAACCTTAGGTCATCTACTTGAGGGAAATTTGCTACTGTCCTACAAACCTGTGCACTTGCAGGCCCAACAACGTCTACAAGAAGAAGCTTGTGTAGTAGACATCAGTCAGCGGGGTTCATAAGGAAACTAAGGGATATTAAGGCCTCCTTTTAAGAACTGGAACAAAGCATTAGCACTTAATGAATACATGAACTCCTCAAACTACGGTAACCACCGGAAAGAATCCCAATTATTCTCACCTTGGGGTATGCGGATCACAACTCGTAATAGGTCTCTACAACTTGCAAGATTGGATCTAGAACACAAATATATTCATGAAAACATAATAGGTTCAGATCTGAAATCATGGCACTCGAGCCCTAGTGACAAGCATTAAGCATAGCAAAGTCATAACAACATCAATCTCAGAACATAGTGGATACTGGGGATCAAACCCTAACAAAACTAACTCGATTACATGATAAATCTCATCCAACCCATCACCGTCCAGCAAACCTATGATGGAATTACTCACTCCCGGCGGTGAGCATCATGAAATTGGTGATGGAGGAAGGTTGATGATGATGATGGCGCCAGATTTCACCCTCTGGAGTTCCGAACGGACTCCAGATCAGCCCTCCCGATGAAGAACAAGAGGTGGGGACGGCTTCGTATCGTAAAGTGCGATGAATCCTTCTCTTTGATTTTTTTCTCCATGAATATGTATATATGGAGTTAGACTTAGGGTTGCCAGAGCTTGCTACCTCTTGAGCACTGCATTGGTTTTCCCTTGAAGAGGAAAGGGTGATGCAGCAAAGTAGCGTAAGTATTTCCCTCATTTTTTGAGAACCAAGGTATCAATCCAGTAGGAGGCTACACGCAAGTCCCTCGTACCTACACAAACAAATAAGAACCTCGCAACCAACGTGATAAAGGGGTTGTCAATCCCTTCACGTCCACTTGCAAAAGTGAGATATGATAGAGATAATAATAAGATAAATATTTTTGGTATTTTTATGATATAGATTGAAAAGTAAAGATTGCAAAATAAAGTAGATCGGAAACTTATATGATGGAAAATAGACCCGGGGGGCATAGGTTTCACTAGTGGCTTCTCTCAAGATAGCATAAGTATTACGGTGGGTGTACAAATTACTGTCGAGCAATTGATAGAAAAGTGCATAGTTATGAGAATATCTAGGCATGATCATGTATATAGGCATCACGTCCGCGACAAGTAGATCGAAACGATTCTGCATCTAATATTATTACTCCACACATCGACCGCTATCCAGCATGCATCTAGAGTTTTAACTTCATAAGAACAGAGTAACGCATTAGGCAAGATGACATGATGTAGAGGGATAAACTCAAGCAATATGATATAAACCACATCTTTTTATCCTCGATGGCAACAATACAATACGTGCCTTGCTGCCCCTGCTGTCACTGGGAAAGGACACCGCAAGATTGCCCAAAGCTAAGCACTTCTCCCATTGCAAGAAAGATCAATCTAGTAGGCTAAATCCAACAGATAATTCGAAGAGACTTACAAAGATAACCAATCATACATAAAAGAATTCAGAGGAGATTCAAATATTTCTCATAGATAAACTTGATCATAAAACCACAATTCATCGGATGTCGACAAACACACTGCAAAAAGAGTTATATCGAATAGATCTATAAGAAGATCGAGGAGAATATTGTATTGAGATTCAAAGAGAAAGAAGAAGCCATCTAGCTAATAACTATGGACCCGAAGGTCTGTGGTAAACTACTCACACTTCATCGGAGAGGCTTTGGCGTTGATGTAGAAGCCCTCCATGATCGATTCCCCCTCCAGCGGAGCGCCGGAGAAGGCTCCAAGATGGGATCTCATGGGTACAGAAGGTTGCGTCGGTGGAAATAGGGTTTCGTGGTGCTCCTGGATGTTTTCAGGGTATGCAAGTATATATAGGCGAAGGAAGTCGGTCAGGGGGCCCACGAGGGGCCCACGAGGGTGGGGGGCGCGCCCTCCTGCATCGTGGTCTCCTCGTTTACTTCTTGACGTCTCCTGGATTGCGTTTGTTACAAAAATAACTCCCCTGAAGGTTTCATTCCGTTTGGACTCCGTTTGATATTCCTTTTTTGCGAAACACTGAAATAGGCAAAAAAACAGCAATTTGGGTTGGGCCTCCGGTTAATAGGTTTGTCCCAAAAATGATATAAAAGTGTATAGTAAAGCCCATAAACATCCAAAACAGGTAATATAATAGCATGGAACAATCAAAAAATATAGATACGTTGGAGACGTATCAAGCATCCCCAAGCTTAATTCCTGCTCGTCCTCAAGTAGGTAAATGGTAAAAACAGAATTTTTGATGTGGAATGCTACCCAGCATATTTCTCAATGTAATTTTCTTTATTGTGGCATGAATGTTTAGATCCAAATGATTCAAGATAAAAGTTCATATTAACATAAAAATAGTAATACTTCAAGCATACTAACAAGTAATCATGTCTTATAAAAAACATAGCCAAAGAAAGCCTATCCCTATAAAATCATATAGTTAGACCATGCTTCATTTTCGTCACCCAAAATACTCCCATCATGCACAACCCCAGTTTCAGCCAAGCAATTGGTTCATACTTTTTAATGCGCTTCAGCTTTTTTCAACTCTCATGCAATACATGAGCGTGAGCCATGGATATAGCACTATGTGTGGAATAGAATATGATGATGGAGGTTGTGTGGAGAAGACAAAAAGAAGAAAGTCTCACATTGATGATGCTAATCAACGGTCTATGGAGATGCCCATCAATTGATGTCAACATGAGGAGTAGGGATTGCCATGCAACGGATGCACTAGAGCTATAAATGTATGAAAGCTCAACAAAAGAAACTAAGTGGGTGTGCATCCAACTTGCTTGCTTACGAAGACCTAGGGCATTTTAAGGAAGCCCATCATTGGAATATACAAGCCAAGTTATATAATGAAAAATTCCCACTAGTATATGAAAGTGACAACATAGGATACTCGCTATCATGAAGATCATGGTGCTACTTTGAAGCACAAGTGTGGAAAAAGGATACTAACATTGTCCCTTCTCTCTTTTTATCTCATTTTTTTTATTTTGGTGGGCTTCTTTGGCCTCTTTTTTTATTTGGGCTTCTTTGGCCTCTTTTATTTTTCATAAAGTCCGGAGTCTCATCCTGACTTGTGGGGGAATCATAGTCTCCATCATCCTTTCCTCACTTGGGACAATGCTCTAATAATGAAGATCATCACACTTTTATTGATTTACAACTCTAGAATTACAACTCAATATTTAGAACAAAATATGACTCTATGTGAATGCCTCCGGCGGTGTACCGGGATATGCAATGAATCAAGAGCGACATGTATGAAAGAATTAGAAGGTGGCTTTGCCACAAATACAATGTCAACTACATGATCATGCAAAAAGCAATATGACAATGATGGAGCGTGTCATAATAAACGGAACGGTGGAAAGTTGCATGGCAATATATCTCAGAATGGCTATGGAAATGCCATAATAGGTAGGTATGGTGGATGTTTTGAGGAAGATATAAGGAGGTTTATGTGTGATAGAGCGTATCGTATCACGGGGTTTGGATGCACCGGCGAAGTTTGCACCAACTCTCAAGGTGAGAAAGGGCAATGCACGGTACCGTAGAGGCTAGCAATGATGGAAGGGTAAGAGTGCGTATAATCCACGGACTCCCATTAGTCATAAAGAACTCATATACTTATTGCAAAAGTTAATTAGCCCTCGAAGCAAAGTACTACTATGCATGCTCCTAGGGGAAGGGTTGGTAGGAGTTAACCATCGCGCGATCCCGACCTCCACTCATAAGGAAGGCAATCAAAGAGCACCCCATGCTACAAATTTGTTACAAAACTTTTACCATACGTGCATGCTACGGGACTTGCCAACTTTAACACAAGTATTTCTCAATTTCATAATTAACCAACTAGCATGACTCTAACATTACCACCTCTATATCTCAAAACAATTATCAAGTATCAAATTGACCATAGTGTTCAATGCACTCTATATGATAGTTTTTATTATATCCAACTTGGATGCCCATCATATTAGGACCAATTTTATAACCAAAGCAAATACCATGCTGTTCTAAAAGACTCTCAAAATAATATAAGTGGAGCATGAGAGATCAATAATTTCTATAAAATAAAACCACCGCCTTGCTCTAAAAAGATATAAGTGAAGCACTAGAGCAAAATTGTCTAGCTCAAAAGATATAAGTGAAGCACATAGAGTATTCTAATAAATTCCGATTCATGTGTATCTCTCCCAAAAGGTGTGTACAACAAGGATGATTGTGGTAAACTAAAAAGCAAAGACTCATATCATACAAGACGCTCCAAGCAAAACACATATCATGTGGTGAATAAAAATATAGCTCCAAGTAAAGTTACCGATAGAAAAAGACGAAAGAGGGGATGCCTTCCAGGGCATCCCCAAGCTTAGGATTTTGGTTGTCCTTGAATTTACCTAGGGGTGCCTTGGGCATACCCAAGCTTAGGCTCTTCCCACTCCTTATTCCATAGTCCATCAAATCTTTACCCAAAACTTGAAAACTTCACAACACAAAACTCAACAGAAAATCTCATGAGCTCCGTTAGTGCAAGAAAGAAAACCACCACTTTAAGTTACTATAATGAACTCATTCTTTATTTATATTGGTGTTAAACCTACTGTATTACAACTTCTCTATGGTTCATACCCCCCGATACTAGCCATAGATTCATCAAAATAAGCAAACAACACATGAAAAACAGAATCTATCAAAAACAGAACAGTGTGTAGTAATATGTAACTTTCGAATACTTCTGGAACTCTAAAAATCCTACCAAAATAGGAAGTCCTGGGTAAATTGTTTATTAGTCTACTGCAAATGTAATCAACTAAAAGTCACATTTCTGTGATTTATTAAAATTATTCTTGTGCACACAAAAGTTTCTGTTTTTCAGCAAGATCAAATTAACTATCACCCAAGATGATCCTATAGGTTCTACTTGGCACAAACACTAATTAAAACATAAAACCACATCTAAACAGAAGATATATGAATTATTTATTGAATAACAACAAGGAAAAATATTGGGTTGTCTCCCAACAAGCACTTTTCTTTAAAGCCTTTTAGCTAGGCATTGATAATTTTAATGATGCTCACATCAGAGACAAGAATTAAAGCACAAAGAGAGCATCATATAACACGTGATAAACACATCTAAGTCTAACATACTTCTTATGCATAGGCATCTTATAGAAAAACAAAATCATAGCAAGCAAAAACTAGCATATTCAAGGAAACGGAAAGGAACATTAGCAATCTCAACATAACGAGAGGTAATTTAGTAACATGAAAATTTCTACAACCATATTTTCCTCTCTCATACTAATTACACGTGGGATCATAAGCAAATTCAACAAAATAGCTATCACATAAAATATTCTCAACACGATCCACATGCATGCAAAGTTGACACTCTTCCAAAATAGTGGGATTAACATTAACTAAAGTCATGACCTCTCCAAACCCACTTTTATCAAAAATTTCATAAGATTGAACATTCTCCAAATATGCGGGATCTAAAGTTGACACTCTTCCAAACCCACTTTAAATAATATTGCAAACACTATTATCAATCTCATATTCATCATGGGGCTTAAATAAATTTTCAAGATCATAAAAAGTCACCACAATCATGATCATTGCAATGAGTAGTAGACATAGCAAAACTAGCATCCCCAAGCTTAGGGTTTTGGATATTATTAGCACAATTGACATCAAGAGAATTTAAAATAAAATCATTGCAATCATGCTTTTTATTCAAGGAGCTATCGTGAATCTCTTCATAAATTTCTTCATCACAATTTTCAGATTCATGAATTTCAAGAAAAACCTCATAAAGATAATCTAGTGCACTCAAATCACTAGGATTTGGTTCATCATAATTGGATATCTTAAAAAGATTGGCAAGCGGATGAGGATCCATAGATCTTAGGTTCTCTGTTTAGCAATAAATAAACAACTATTCCAACCAAACGAGCAAATGAGCCAAGTAAGACATCAAAGCAAACGGAAAGACGAACAAAATAAGGGCGAATAAAATGGCAAGGGTGAAGTGGGGGAGAGGAAAATGAGTGGCAAATTGCAAATAATGTAATGCGAGGGAGAAGAGTTTGTGATGGGTACTTGGCATGTCTTGACTTGTGTGAAGACCTCCCCGGCAACGGCGCCAGAAATCCTTCTTGCTACCTCTTGAGCACCGCGTTGGTTTTCCCTTGAAGAGGAAAGGGTGATGCAGCAAAGTAGTGTAAGTATTTCCCTCAGTTTTTGAGAACCAAGGTATCAATCCAGTAGGAGGCTACATGCAAGTCCCTCGTACCTACACAAACAAATAAGAACCTCGCAACCAATGAGATAAAGGGGTTGTCAATCCCTTCATGGCCACTTGCAAAAGTGAGATCTGATAGAGATAATAATAAGATAAATATTTTTAGTATTTTTATGATATAGATTGAAAAGTAAAGATTGCAAAATAAAGTAGATCGGAAACTTATATGATGGAAAATAGACCCGGGGGCCATAGGTTTCACTAGTGGCTTCTCTCAAGATAGCATAAGTATTACGGTGGGTGAACAAATTACTTTCGAGCAATTGATAGAAAAGTGCATAGTTATGAGAATATCTAGGCATGATCATGTATATAGGCATCACGTCCGCGACAAGTAGATCGAAACGATTTGCATCTACTACTATTACTCCACACATCGACCGCTATCCAGCATGCATCTAGAGTATTAAGTTCATAAGAATAGAGTAATGCATTAGGCAAGATGACATGATGTAGAGGGATAAACACAAGCAATATGATATAAACCACATCTTTTTATCCTCGATGGCAACAATTCAATACGTGCCTTGCTGCCCCTGCTGTCACTGGGAAAGGACACCACATGATTGCCCAAAGCTAAGCACTTCTCCCATTGCAAGAAAGATCAATCTAGTAGGCCAAACCAAATTGATAATTCGAAGAGACTTGCAAAGATAACCAATCATACATAAAAGAATTCAGAGGAGATTCAAATATTTCTCATAGATAAACTTGATCATAAACCAACAATTCATTGGATCTCGACAAACACACCGCAAAAAGAGTTACATCGAATAGATCTCTAAGAAGATCGAGGAGAATATTGTATTGAGATTCAAAGAGAAAGAAGAAGCCATCTAGCTAATAACTATGGACCCGAAGGTCTGTGGTAAACTACTCACAGTTCATCGGAGAGGCTTTGGCGTTGATGTAGAAGCCCTCCGTGATCGATTCCCCCTCCAACGGAGCGCCGGAGAAGGCTCCAAGATGGGATCTCACGGGTACAGAAGGTTGCGGCAGTGGAAATAGGGTTTTGTGGTGCTCCTGGATGTTTTCAGGGTATGCAAGTATATATAGGCGAAGGAAGTCGGTCAGGGGATCCACGTGGGGCCCACGAGGGTGGGGGCACGTCCACCCCCCTGGGGCGCACCCTCCTGCCTCTTGGCCGCCTCGTTTACTTCTTGACGTCCACTCCAAGTCTCTTGTATTTCGTTTGTTCCAAAAATAACTCTCCCGAAGGTTTCATTCCGTTTGGACTCCGTTTGATATTCCTTTTCTGTGGAACACTGAAATAGGCAAAAAAACTGCAATTTGGGCTGGGCCTCCGGTTAATAGGTTAGTCCCAAAAATGATATAAAAGTGTATAGTAAAGCCCATAAACATCCAAAAACAGGTAATATGATAGCATGGACCAATCAAAAATTATAGATACGTTGGAGACGTATCAGAGGTCCAGGGGTCCCATAAGCCTGGGGGACGCGCCCTCAGGTAGTGTTGGGAAACATAGCATGTAATTTCAGAAAAAATTCCTACGCTCACGCATGATCTATCTAGGGATGCATAGAAATGAGAGGGGGGGGGGGAGTGTGTCCACGTACCCTCGTAGACTGAAAGCAGAAGCGTTAACTTAACATAGTTGATGTAGTCGAACGTCTTCTCAAATCAACCGATCAAGTACCGAACTTACGACACCTCCGAGTTCTGCACACGTCCAGCTCGATGACGTCCCTCGAACTCTTTATCCAGTAGAGGTACGAAGGAGTCGATGAGTTCCGTCAACACGACGGTGTGGTGACGGTGATGGTGATGTGATCCTCGCAGGGCTTCGCCTAATACTACGACAATATGACCGATGGAGTAAACGGTGGAGGGGGGCAGCGCACACGGCTAAGAAACAACTGTTGTGCTTTGGGGGTGCTCCCCTGCCCCCATATATAAAGGAGGGAGAGGGGAGAGGGCCTGCCTAGGGCGTGCCCCCAAGGGGGGAGTCCTACTAGGACTCCCAGTCCAATTCGGACCCCCCTTCCTTTCCAGAAGGGGGAAAGGGGAAATGGAGAGAGAGAGGGAGAAGGAAAGGGGGGACCGCGCCCCTCCCATAGTCAAATTCAGACTCCCATGGAGGGGGGGGGGGTGCGCGCCACATTCTGTGTCCTGCCTCCTCCTCCCCCTATGGCCCATGAGGCCCATTAACTTTCCGGGGGGGGGGGTCCGATAACCCCTCGGTACTCCGAAAAATCCTCGAAACATTCCGGGACCATTCCGGTGTCTGAATATAACCTTCCAATATATCAATCTTTACCTCTCGACCATTTCGAGACTCCTCGTCATGTCCGCGATCTCATCCGGGATGCCGAACAACCTTTGGTCACCAAAACACATAACTCGTATAATACATATAATCATCGAACGTTAAGCGTGCAGACCTTACGGGTTCGAGAACTATGTAGACATGACCGAGACACCTCTCCGGTCAATAACCAATAGCGGAACCTGGATGCTCACATTGGTTCCCACATATTCTATGAAGATTTTTATCGGTCAAACCGCAATGTCAACATATGTTATTCCCTTTGTCATCGGTATGTTACTTGCTCGAGATTCGATCATCGGTATCTTCATACCTAGTTCAATCTTGTTACCGGCAAGTCTCTTTACTCGTTCCATAGTGCATCATCCCGTAACTAACTCATTAGTCACACTGCTTGCAAGGCTTCATATGATGTGCATTACCGAGAGGGCCTAGAGATACCTCTCTGATACTCGGAGTGAAAAATCCTAATCTTGATCTATGCCAACCCAACAAACACCTTCGTAGATACCTGTAGAGCATCTTTATAATCACCCAGTTACGTTGTGACGTTTGATAGCACACAAGGCATTCCTCCGGTGTCCGGGAGTTGCATAATCTCATAATCGAAGGAATATATATTTGGCATGAAGAAAGTAGTAGCAATAAAATTGAACAATCATTATGCTAAGCTAACAGATGGGTCTTGTCCATCACGTCATTCCACTAATGATGTGATCATGTTTATCAAATGACAACTCATGTCCATTGCTAGGATCTTAACCATCTTTGACCAACAAGCTAGTCTAGTAGAGGCATACTAGGGACACGGTGTTTTGTCTATGTATTCACACATGTATCAAGTTTTCGGTTAATACAATTCTAGCATGAATAATAAACATTTATCATGAATAAGGAAATATAAAATAACAACTTTATTATTGCCTCTAGGGCATATTTCCTTCAGTCTCCCACTTGCACTAGAGTCAATAATCTATATTACATTGTAATGAATCTAACACCCATGGAGTCTTGGTGCTGATCATGTTTTGTTCGTGGAAGAGGCTTAGTCAACGGGTCTGCAACATTCAGATCCGTATGTATTTTTCAAATCTCTATGTCTCCCTCCTTGACTAAATCTCGGATGGAGTTGAAGCGTCTCTTGATGTGTTTGGTCTTTTTGTGAAATATGGATTCCTTTGCCAAGGCAATTGCTCCAGTATTGTCACAAAAGATTTTCGTTGGACCCGGTGCACTAGGTATTACACCTAGATCGGATATGAACTCCTTCATCCAGACCCCTTCATTTGCTGCTTCCGAAGCAGCTATGTACTCCGCTTCGCACGTAGATCCCGCCACGACGCTCTGCTTGGAACTGCAACAACCGACAGCTCCACCATTCAATAAAAATACGTATTTGTATTGTGACTTAGAGTCATCCGGATCAGTGTCAAAGCTAGCGTCGATGTAACCACTTACGACAAGCTCTTTGTCACCTCCATAAATGAGAAACATATCCCTAGTCCTTTTCAGGTACTTCAGGATGTTCTTGACTGTTGTCCAGTGATCCACTCCTCGATTACTTTGGTACCTTCTTGCTAAACTTATAGCAAGGCACACATCAGGTCTGGTACACAGCATAGCATACATGATAGAACCTATGGATGAGGCATAGGGAATGACTTTCATTTTCTCTCTATCTTCTGAAGTGGTCGGGCGTTGAGTCTGATGCTACCTCTTGAGCTTGTGTTGGTTTTTCCCTTGAAGAGGAAAGGGTGATGTAACAAAGTAGCGTAAGTATTTCCCTCAGTTTTGAGAACCAAGGTATCAATCCAGTAGGAGACAATGCACAAGTCACCTAGTATCTGCACAAACAATCAAAAACCTTGCAACCAACGCGATAAAGGGGTTGTCAATCCCTTCATAGTCACTCACAAAAGTGAGATCTAATAAAGATAGTAAAGTAATTATTTTTGATATTTTTGTTGTATAGATTGGAAAGTAAAGATTGCAAAATAGTAAATGAGATGCGATATAATGGAAAAGAGAATTAATATAATAGAAAAGAGACACGGGGGCCATAGGTTTCACTAGTGGCTTCTCTCAAGATAGCATGTATTATGGTGGGTGAACAAATTACTGCCGAGCAATTGATAGAAAAGCGCATAGTTATGAAGATATCTAAGGCAATGATCATGAACATATGCATCACGTCTGTGTCAAGTAGACCGAAACAATTCTGCATCTACTACTATTACTCCACACATCGACCGCTATCCAACATGCATCTAGAGTATTAAGTTCATAAGAACGGAGTAATGCATTAAGCAAGATGACATGATGTAGAGGGATAAACTCAAGCAATATGATATAAACCCCATCTTTTTATCCTCAATGGAAAAATACAATACGTGCCTTGCTGCCCGTACTGTCACCTAGGAAAGGACACCACAAGATTGAACCCAAAGCTAAGCACTTCTCCCATTGCAAGAAAGATCAATCTAGTAGGCCAAACTAAACCGATAATTCGAAGAGACTTGCAAAGATATCAAATCATGCATATAAGAATTTAGAGATGGATTTGTTCCTGAGAATAATCTCACTGATAATGGATTTTAGGCCTGGAACAACTCAATTACCCAGTCTGACAGCTCCAGCTTGACACAGTCTGATTTGTACTTTATGCAGGATCCTGACTATTTCTCTGGAGGTACATGACCAGGGTATCGGGTTTGGTCTATCTGCTCAAGGCGATGAGATTCTTTCCAATCTGTTGAATGACCCAATCCCACGTCTGAATCTGAACACTTTCATTTTCCAAGCTATTAGCCCGATAATTGCTTCTTTTGGGCCTTGGAGGGAGCGATTTGGTGTGAGGAATAACCTTGTGCAGCTCTCTGTCTTGGTCACGCATGATTCTGCTGGTCTCAACTTTTCTCAGCAGTCGAGCTCTGCTACTTCTCTGGTACCTTCTTCAGTTGTCATTGAGGAATTATCTGAATTTGCTATTGATGACAACACCGCTGAAACCCTAGCGCTGCCCATTACTCAAGATCTCCATGTGGTCACTGAGAGCCTGGCTTCTCAGGTTGCTGCTAGAACGCGCTCTCGAAGGACCAGGACTGCTGCTCCTATCTCCACGACTGAAGTGCGCCGCAGCATCCGTTCCAACAAGTATGATGGGTTTAAGGTACCCCCCTCTCTGACATTCGCAAGACCAACTCTAAAGTTAAGCCTCGTGTCATTCCGTCTATTGGCACATCTACTTCTACTGCATCTTCTGCTGGAGAAATCCCACCCCCAACTCCTAGAACTACTCTGTAGTCCATTGGAATTCACAAGTGTGCTATACCTGCTACTGAACTTTCTGAGGAAGCCCTATTTGCTGAACCCACTATGGTGCCTAGGTCTTCTTCTACTGCGCCATCCATGGAAGAACAGGGAGATGATCTCTCTCTCAACTCTGCCTAATCATTAGCCCTCTCTATGACACTTTTGAGCTGCTGGAATGTGCTCTCTTGGAATATCCGAGGACTAAACTCAAAGAAGAAGTAGCTAGCCCTGAATAATGCTATTTCCAATAGTGGTTGTGCTATCGTTTGTCTTAAGGAGACTAAGATGTCGGATGTTACTTTTGCTTTTATTAAAACTTACTGTCCTAAACAATTTGATCGATTTGCTTTTGTTCCTTCGCGGGGCTCTTCGGGTAGGGTGCTTACAATTTGGAAAAGTTCAGTCTTTTCAGGTACGGTAGTTTCGTCTGATCTCTTCACGTTAGTCATCGATTTCGTCAGCACACAATCTTCTCAATGCTGGACGTTAGTTAACATTTATGGGCCATGTGCTGGTGTTGATAGAGATGCTTTTACTCAATGGTTTTATGATGTGCACATCTCTAGTGGGCAGGACTGGTTATTCCTCGGCGACTTCAATTATATTCAAGCTACTGACAATCGTAATAAACCAGGTGGAAATATTCATGACATGATTACATTCAATGACATTATTTGTAAGCAGCAACTTATCGAGCTCCTGGTGCAAGGGAGGACTTGCACTTGAAGCAACATGCAGATTGATCCCCTGCTAGAATAGATTGACTGGTTCTTTACCTCACTCCATTGGACCAATGCGTACCCTATGAAGCTTGTTAAACCCCTTGGCAAGCCAGTGTCTGACCACAACCCTTGTGTTGTCTCCATTGAGACCAAAATACCTTGGTCCAAGCTTTTTCGTTTCGAATCCTATTGGATCCTTCACCCAGGGTTTATGGACGTAGTTCAAGATGTGTGGGAACGACCAGTTAGGGCTGACAATGCTGCCACTACCCTTTGTCACAAATTTAAAGCTCTTAGGCATGCTTTGAAAACTTGGAGTAAGAATATCTCTCGACTTTTGGTGGCTATTACCAATTGCAACATAGTCCTTGCGGATTTGGATGAGTTGGAGAATAAAAGAAACCTATCAACCCCTGAGATGAACTTCAGATGCATTCTTCAGGCACACTTGTTGAGGCTGCTCAAATACCAGAAGCTCTACTAGAAAAAGCGTTGTACAATTCGTTGGATCAGATGCGGGGATGAAAATTCCAAAAAATTTCAAGCTGTGGCTATGGAGCATTTTCGCAAGAACAACATCTCTTCTTTCCGGAAAGATGATGGCGCGCTGGTTGATGACCACCCTGCCAAAGATGCGCTCTTATTTCACACTTACAAGACCTGTCTAGGGATGGTTTCCCCCTCTGATATGAAATTTGATCTACCCTCCCTCATTCCACGCGCAACCAATCTTGACCAGCTCACCACCCCTTTCACTCATGAAGAAATTGATGGTGTTGTTAAGGGCATGCCTCCTGACCGTGCACCTAGCCCTGATGGTTTCAGTGGGGCATTTTTTAAGGCCTGTTGGCCCATTATCCGTCACGATTTCTATGTCGTGTGTGAGCAGTTCTATGAAGGATCGCTTGATGTGACAAGTATCAATGATGGTCTCATCACGCTCATACCAAAAATCAACTCACCTGAGGCGATCAATGACTACAAACCTATTACGTTGTTAAATTGCTGCCTTAAGTTACTTACCAAGCTGCTGGCTGACAGACTACAATGCGTCATTCTTACCTTATTCACCGTAATAAATATGGGTTTATCAAGGGCAACACTATTCAAGATTATCTTGCATGGGCATATCAGTATCTGCATCAATGCCAAAGTTCGGGCTGACCAATAATCCTTCTTAAGCTTGATTTTGCCAAAGCATTTGACACTATTGCGCACGAGCCGATGATTACATCATGCAACAAATGGGATTTAATGACAAGTGGATCTCTTGGATCAAGTGCCTCTTTTCCTCGGGTTGCTCATCCGTCCTTTTTAATGGTGTCCCTGGCCATCAGTTCCTTTGCCGATGCGGTGTGAGGCAAGGCGACCCCTTGTCCCCCCTCATCTTTGTCCTTGCAGCTGAGCTCTTACAAGCCACAGTCAATGATGCATTCATGCAAGGAGATCTCCACCTACCTTTCCCTTTTAACGGGTGATAACCCACAAGTATAGGGGATCACAATAGTTTTCAAGGGTAGAGTATTCAACCCAAATTTATTGATTCGACACAAGGGGAGCCAAAGAATATTCTCAAGTATTAGCAGTTGAGTTGTCAATTCAACCACACCTGGATAACTTAGTATCTGCAGCAAAGTATTTAGTAGCAAAGTAGTATGAAAGTAACGGTAACAGTGGCAAAAGTAATAGTAGCAGTTTTGTAGTAATTGTAACAGTAGCAACGGTAAAGTAAATAAGCAAAGCACAATATGTGAAAAGCTCGTAGGCATTGGATCAGTGATGGATAATTATGTCGGATGCGATTCCTCATGTAATAGTTATAACATAGGGTGACACAGAACTAGCTCCAGTTCATCAATGTAATGTAGGCATGCATTCCGAATATAGTCATACATGCTTATGGAAAAGAACTTGCATGACATCTTTTATCCTACCCTCCCGTGTCAGCGGGGTCCTAATGGAAACTAAGGGATATTAAGGCCTCCTTTTAATAGAGTACCGGACCAAAGCATTAGGACTTGGTGAATATATGAACTCCTCAAACTACGGTCATCACCGAGAAGTATCCCGATTATTGTCACTTCAGGGTTGTCGGATCATAACACATAATAGGTGACTATAGACTTGCAAGACAGGATCAAGAACTCACATATGGTTCAGATCTGAAATCATGGCACTCGAGCCCTAGTGATAAGCATTAAACATAGCAAAGGCATAGCAACATCAATCTCTGAACATAGTGGATACTAGGGATCAAACCCTAACAAAACTAACTTGATTACATGGTAAATCTCATCCAACCCATCACCGTCCAGCAAGCCTACGATGGAATTACTCACGCACGACGGTGAGCATCATGAAATTGGTGATGGAGGATGGTTGATGATGACGACG
Source organism: Triticum aestivum (assembly GCF_018294505.1). Taxonomy (NCBI): domain Eukaryota; kingdom Viridiplantae; phylum Streptophyta; class Magnoliopsida; order Poales; family Poaceae; genus Triticum; species Triticum aestivum. The sequence goes on along the minus strand of NC_057804.1, from coordinate 272,840,080 downwards.
ACGACGAATCCCCCTCTCCGGAGCCCCGAACGGACTCGAGATCAGCCCTCCCGAGAGAGATTAGGGCTTGGCAGCGGCTCCATATGGTAAAACGCGATGAAACATTCTCTCTGATTTTTTTCTCCGCGAAAGCAAATATATAGAGTTGGAGTTGAGGTCGGTGGACATCCAGGGGGCCCACGACGCAGAGGGCGCGTCTAGGGGGAGGGGGCGCGCCCCCACCCTCGTGGACTGGGTGTGGGCCCCCTGGCCTTGATTCTTTTGCCAATATTTTTTATATTTTCTAAAAGTAATCTCCGTGGATTTTCAGGTCATTCTGAGAACTTTTGTTTCTGCACAAAAATAACACCATGGCAGTTCTGCTGAAAACATCGTCAGTCCAGGTTAGTTTCCATTCAAATCATGCAAGTTAGAGTCCAAAACAAGGGCAAAAGTGTTCGGAAAAGTAGATACGACTGAGACATATCAACACCCCAAGCTTAAACCTTTGCTTGTCCTCAAGCAAGTCAGTTGACAAACTGAAAGTGATAACGAAAAACTTTTACAAACTCTATTTGCTCTTGTTGTTGTAAATATGTAAAGCCAGCATTCAAGTTTTCAGCAAAGATTATGAACTAACCATATTCACAATAACACTTAGGTCTCATGTTTACTCATATCAATAGCATAATCAACTAGCAAGCAATAATAATAAATCTCGGATGACAACACTTTCTCAAAACAATCATAATATAATATAACAAGATGGTATCTCGCTAGCCCTTTCTGAGACCGCAAAACATAAATGCAGAGCACCTTTAAAGATCAAGGACTGACTAAACATTGTAATTCATGGTAAAAGAGATCCAGTCAAGTCATACCCAATATAAACTAATAGTAATGAATGCAAATGACAGTGTGCTCTCCAGCGGGTGCTTTTTAATAAGAGGGTGATGACTCAACATAAAAGTAAATAGATAGGCCCTTCGCAGAGGGAAGCAGGGATTTGTAGAGGTGCCAGAGCTTGATTTTGAAATAGAGATGAAAAACATTTTGAGCGGTATACTTTCACTGTCAACATAACAACTATGAGATCTCGATATCTTCAATGCTACACACATTATAGGCGGTTCCCAAACAGAATGGTAAAGTTTATACTCCCCCACCACCAACAAGCATCACTCCATGGCTTGCTCGAAACAACGGGTGCCTCCAACTAGCAACAATCCTGGGGGAGTTTTGTTTAATTATTTTGATTTGATTTGATCTTTTGATCATGGGACTGGGCATCCTGGTTACCAGCCATTTTCTCGTGAATGTGGAGCGGAGTCCACTCCTCTTGAGAATAACCCACCTAGCATGGAAGATACAGACAACCCTAGTTGATACATGAGTTGTTCGAGCATACAAAACAGAATTTCATTTGAAGGCTTGGAGTTTGGCACATACAAATTTACTTGGAACGACAGGTAAATACCGCATATAGGAAGGTATGGTGGACTCATATGGAATAACTTTGGGGTTTATGGAGTTTGGATGCACAAGCAGTATTCCCGCTTAGTACATGTGAAGGCTAGCAAGACTGGGAACCGACCAACTGAGAGAGCGACAACATTCATAAACATGCATTAAAATTAATCAACATTGAGTGCAAGCATGAGTAGGATATAATCCACCATGAACATAAATATTGTGTAGGCTATGTTGATTTTGTTTCAACTACATGCGTGAACATGTGCCAAGTCAAGTCACTCGAATCGTTCAAAGGAGGATACCACCCTATCATACCACATCACAACACTTTTTAATAGCATGTTGGAACGCAAGGTAAACCATTATAAACTCCTAGCTAACTAAGCATGGCATAAGCAACTATAATCTCTAATTGTCATTGCAAACATGTTTATTCATAATAGGCTGAATCAGGAACAATGAACTAATCATATTTACAAAAACAAGAGAGGTCGAGTTCAGACCAACTTCTCTCATCTCAATCAGTCCATCACATATCGTCATTATTGCCTTTCACTCGCACGACCAAACGGTGTGGATAATAATAATAGTGCACGTGCATTGGACTAAGCTGGAATCTGCAAGCATTCAATTCGAGGGAGAAGACAAGGTAATATGGTCTCTAAGTTAAATCAACAATCATGCATATGAGAGCCACTAAACATTTCCATTATGGTCTTCTCCTCTCGACCCCCAAAGGAAAGAAAATAAATAAAACTATTTACATGGGAAAGCTCCCAACAAGCAAAAGAAGAACAAGAAATCTTTTTGGGTTTTCTTTTAATTACTACTACAAGCATGGAAAGTAAACTAACTAATTTTTTTGTTTTTTCTTAAGGTTTATCAAACACACAAGAAGAAAGCTAGAAAAAGAAATTAAACTAGCATGGATAATACAATGAAGAAGTATGAGCACCGACAACTAGAATGAGTGTGTGAACATGAATGTAATGTCGGTGAGAAATACATACTCCCCCAAGCTTAGGCTTTTGGCCTAAGTTGGTCTATGGCCATGGATAGCCTGGCTGATATCCGAAGTTGTAACTGGGGTCATACTGAGATGCAGCAGCCAATGCCTCTTGAGCTGCGGCATGGCGGCGAGCTGCCTCCGCTCTCCTCTCGTATTTTGTTGCCTCCTCCCTGGTTACAACATATCTTCTTTTTGCCTGGTAATCAAAAAGGGCAGGAGCATGGAGAGTAACATGGACAGAGCGATGTCTGTCAAAGATTAGTCGATACTGGAGGAATTGTTCATTCCTCTCAAGAAAATGATGACTGACCATAGCATGATAATCTAAATAAGCAGGAAGCAACTCCCTATCACCCTCATGTGGAGGTATACCAAGATAATTAGCGACACGGGTCGCATAAATCCCTCCAAACAAATCTCCAGATAAACCATTTTATGCAACCTACGTGCAACAATTACCTAGAAGTTGTAATCTTTATTACCTAATACAACACTCTTGAGGACACAAAGATCAGGAACACACATGTGACATGCTTCATCTTTACCATTAATGCATATACCAATGAAGAGAGAAAAATAATGTATAGCAGGAAAATGAATGCTCCCTATGGTAGCTTGTGCTATATCTCTAGATTCTCCCACAGACTAGCAAGAAAGTCTTTATATTCAGATTTACAGGGTTCATTAACACTACCCCACTATGGGAGTTTGCAAGCAGTAGTAAAATCTTCTAGGTCCATGGTATATGATTGATCATAAATATCAAACAGGACATTTTGAGAATTACGCGAAGATGTAAATTTAAACCTTCTCACGAATGAATCAGTCAAATAGTTTTACTGAGGACACTTATCTTGCATGAAGTCCTCAAGATCGGTATTACGCACATATTCCTCAAATTCATCCTTGATACCTGGTTTAACCATAAACTCTTCTTACGGCCATTCACAAGGCCGCACATCAACTTCCCTTGGTTGTTCATTGTCTTGCTCAGGCATTGCACGCCTGGGTGCTTGCTTTCTTGAAGAACCACCTTGGTACATTTTCCTAGACACATTTCTTCCTCTAAAATATTTTCTGAAATTTTTAGTAACTCAAAATAAAAGTGAATAAAACTCAATAAAACTGATAGCAACTACTCCCACAAATGCCTAGAGCCTATATCATGCATTGGAAGTACTTGGGACCTCATAAATTTGACATGCAAGCTCAAGAATAGGGTCACCAATGCAGCAAAAATTTGCAATGAATAAAGCACTAGAACAAAAACTAATTGGACCATTGGAGGAGTCACATACCAAGAAACAATCTCCCAAAGCAGTTTTGTGAATTGAGCTTTGAGCAAGGAGATCGAAAATCGCAGCAAAATGAGCTAGAACTCGTGCTTGAGCTGGATGGGGATTTTTTTGGGAGGAAGATGAAGTGTGTGGGTGCAGGAATAAGTGGAGGGGGGCCACCGTGGGTCCACGAGGTAGGGGGGCACGCCCTGGACCCTCGTGGCCAAGTGCTTGCCCCCCGCTGTGTTCTCAGTGCCTAAAATCCTCAAATATTCCAGAAAAAATTATACTAAATATGCATGGCATTTGGAGAACTTTTATTTTCAGGATATTTTTATTGCATGGATAATTCAGAAAAGAGACGGATAATACAATTTTTACTTTATTTAATCTAAATAACAGAAAGTAAAAGGAGGGTACAGAAGGTTGTGCCTTCTGGTTTCATCCATCTCATGATCATCAAAAGGAATCCACTAACAAGGTTGATCAAGTCTTGTTAACAAACTCATTCCGAATAACATGGAACCAGAGAAATTTCGAATAACACTAGGTTACCTCAACGGGGATATGGACATCCCCAATAATAAGAATATCATATTTTTTCTTGACAGTAGGAAGAGGAAATTCAAAACCTCCAATAGTAATAGTTGGAATTTTTCCAATAGAATTGATGCTATGAACTTGAGGTTGTTTCCTCGGAAAGTGTACCGTATGCTCATTACCATTAACATGAAAAGTGACATTGCCTTTGTTGCAATCAATAATAGCCCCTGCAGTATTCAAAAAGGGTCTACCAAGGATAATCGACATACTATCGTCCTCGGAAATATCAAGAATAACAAAGTCCGTTAAGATAGTGACATTTGCAACCACAACAGGCACATCCTCACAAATGTCGACATGTATAGCAGTTGATTTATCAGCCATTTGCAAAAATATTTCAGTAGGTGTCAACTTATTCAATTCAAGTCTACGATATAAAGAGAGAGGCATAACACTAACACCAGCTCCAAGATCACATAAAGCAGTTTTAACATAGTTTCTTTTAATGGAGCATGGTATAGTTGGTACTCCTGGGTCTCCAAGTTTCTTTGGTATTCCACCCTTAAAATTGTAATTAGCAAGCATGGTGGAAATTTCAGCTTCTGATATCTTTCTTTTATTTGTAATGATATCCTTCATGTATTTAACATAAGGATTTATTTTAAGCATATCAGTTAAGCGCATACGTAAGAAGATGGGTCTAATCATTTCAGCAAAGCGCTCAAAATCCTCATCATCCTTTTTCTTGGATGGCTTAGGAGGAAAAGGCATGGGTTTCTGAGCCCATGGTTCTCTTTCTTTACCGTGCTTCCTAGCAACAAAGTCTCTCTTATCATAACGTTGATTCTTTGATTGTGGGTTATCAAGATTAACAACAGGTTCAATCTCTACATCATTATTATTGCTAGGTTGAGCATCAACATGAACATTATCATTAACATTATCACTAGGTTCATGTTCGTCACCAGATTGTGTTTCCACATCAGAAATAGAAATATCATTGGGATTCTCAGGTGTGTCTACAACAGGTTCACTAGAAGCATGCAAAGTCCTATCATCTTTGTTTTTCTTCTTTTTAGAAGGACTAGGTGCATCTAAATTATTTCTCTGAGAATCCTGCTCGATTCTCTTAGGGTGGCCTTCAGGATACAAAGGTTCCTGAGTCATTCTACCAGTTCTAGTAGCCACTCTAAGAACAAAATCATGTTTATTATTTAATTCATCGAGCAAATCACTTTGAGCTTTAAGTACTTGTTCTGCTTGAGTAGTAACCATAGAAGCATATTTGCTAATGAGTTTAAGTTCACCTTTAACTCTAGCCATATAATCACTCAAGCATCCAATCATGTAAGCATTACTCTTTAATTATCTACCAACATAAGCATTGAAATTTCCTTGTCTAGCCATAAAGTCATCAAATTCATCTAAACATTGGCTAGGAAATTTAGTAGACGGGATTTCAACTTTATCATATCTATAGAGAGAATTTACCTTTACAACCTGTGTCGGGTTATCAAGACCATGTGTTTCTTCGACAGGAGGTATATTAAGACCATGTATTTCTTCCATAGGCGCTAAATTCTTCACATCTTCAGCTTTAATACCTTTCTCTTTCATTAACTTCTTTGCCTCTTGCATATCTTCAGGACTGAGAAATAGAACACCTCTCTTCTTTGGAGTTGGTTTAGGAATAGGCTCAGGAGTTGTCTCAATTGGCTCAGGAAGAGTCCAATTATTTTCATTAGTCAACATATTAATCAATAGCAATTCATCTTGATCGACTGTTCTTTCCCTGAAAACACAACTAGCACAACTATCCAAGTGGTCCTTGGAAGCATCGGTTAGTCCATTATAAAAGATATCAAGTATTTTGTTTTTCTTAAGAGGATGATCAAGCAAAGCATTAAGTAATCGGAGAAGCCTCCCCCAAGCTTGTGGGAGACTCTCTTCTTCAATTTGCACAAAATTATATATTTCCCTCAAGGCAGCTTGTTTCTTATGAGCCGGGAAATATTTAGCAGAGAAGTAATAAATCATATCCTGGGGACTACGCACACAACCAGGATCAAGAGAATTAAACCAAGTCTTTGCATCACCCTTTAATGAGAATGGAAATATCTTAAGTATATAATAATAGCGAGACTTCTCATCATTAGTGAACAGGGTGGCTATATCATTTAACTTAGTAAGATGCGCCACAATAGTTTCAGATTCATAGCCATAAAAAGGTCAGATTGAACCAAAGTAATTATCTTAGGATCTGCAGAGAATTCATAATCCTTATCAGTAACAAAGATAGGTGAAGTAGCAAAAGCAGGGTCATATTTCATTCTAGCATTTAGAGATTGCTGCTTCCATTCAGCTAATAACTTCTTAAGATCAGATCTATCATTGCAAGCAAGAATAGCTCTAGCAGCTTCTTCATCCATAACATAACCCTTAGGAACAACATGCAATTCATACTTAGGGGGAGAACCTTCATCATCACTATCTTCAATAATTTCATATTCAATAATTTCATTCCCTCTAACCCTAGCAAGTTGTTTAGCTAGAAATTCACCTAATGGCAAAGTAGTATCAAGCATAGAAGTAGTTTCATCATAAGTATCATACATAGTAGAAGTGGCATCATCAATAACATGTGACATATCGGAATTCATAGCAGTAGCAGGTTTAGGTGTCACAAGCTTACTCAAAATAGAAGGAGAATCTAGTGCAGAGCTAGATGGCAGTTCCTTACCTCCCCTCGTAGTTGAGGGAAAAATCTTAGTTCTTTCGTCTTTCAAGTTCCTCATAGTGACCAGCAGATATAAATCCCAAGTGACTCAAAGAATAGAGCTATGCTCCCCAGCAACGGTGCAAGAAAATAGTCTTGATAACCCACAAGTATAGGGGATCGCAACAAATTTTGAGGGTAGAGTATTCAACCCAAATTTATTGATTCGACACAAGGGGAGCCAAAGAATATTCTCAAGTATTAGCAGTTGAGTTGTCAATTCAACCACACCTGGATAACTTAGTATCTGCAGCAAAGTATTTAGTAGCAAAGTAGTATGGAAGTAACGGTAACAGTGGCAAAAGTAATAGTAGCAGTTTTGTAGTAATTGTAATAGTAGCAACGGTAAAGTAAATAAGCAAAGCACAATATGTGAAAAGCTCATAGGCATTGGATCAGTGATGGATAATTATGTCGGATGCGATTCCTCATGTAATAGTTATAACATAGGGTGACACAGAACTAGCTCCAGTTCATCACTGTAATGTAGGCATGTATTCCGAATATAGTCATACATGCTTATGGAAAAGAACTTGCATGACATCTTTTGTCCTACCCTCCCGTGGCAGCGGGGTCCTAATGGAAACTAAGGGATATTAAGGCCTCCTTTTAATAGAGTACCGGACCAAAGCATTAGCACTTGGTGAATACATGAACTCCTCAAACTACAGTCATCACCGAGAAGTATCCCGATTAGTGTCACTTCGGGGTTGTCGGATCATAACACATAATAGATGACTATAGACTTGCAAGATAGGATCAAGAACTCACATATATTCATGAAAACATAATAGGTTTAGATCTGAAATCATGGCACTCGGGCCCTAGTGACAAGCATTAAACATAGCAAAGTCACAGCAACATCAATCTCAGAACATAGTGGATACTAGGGATCAAACCCTAACAAAACTAACTTGATTACATGGTAAATCTCATCCAACCCATCACCGTCCAGCAAGCCTACGATGGAATTACTCACGCACGGCGGTGAGCATCATGAAATTGGTGATGGAGGATGGTTGCTGATGACGACGATGATGAATCCCCCTCTCCGGAGCCTCGAACGAACTCCAGATCAGCCCTCCTGAGAGAGATTAGGGTTTGGCAGCGGCTCCGTATCGTAAAACGCGATGAAACCTTCTCTTTGATTTTTTTCTCCACGAAAGCAAATATATAGAGTTGGAGTTGAGGTCGGTGGACATCCAGGGGGCCCACGAGGCAGGGGGTGCGCCCAGGGGGAGGGGGCGCGCCCCCACCCTCATGGACAAGGTGTGGGGCCCCTGGCCTTGATTCTTTCGCCAGTATTTTTTATATTTTCCAAAAGTAATCTCCATGGATTTTCAGGTCAGTCCGAGAACTTTTGTTTCTGCACAAAAATAACACCATGTCAGTTCTGCTAAAAACATCGTCAGTCCGGGTTAGTTTCCATTCAAATCATGCAAGTTAGAGTCCAAAACAAGGGCAACAGTGTTTGTAAAATTAGATACGACAGGGACGTATCAACGGGCAAACTGACTACCCTGTCATTCAATACACCGATGACACCCTCCTCGTTTTGCCTGCTTGCCCTAATCAAGCACGCTGTGTCAAGGAAATTCTTTCTGACTATGCGTCCTCCATTGGCCTCAAGATCAACTTTCACAAGTCCACACTCATACCAATAAACCTTGATGCTAGCTCTACTGCCAGCTTAGCCAATATCTTTGGATGCAATGTTGGTACAATGCCATTTACCTGTCTTGGTCTACCCCTTGGCACAACCAAGCCCACAATCAAAGAGTTCATGCCCCTAGTTTGCAAATTGGAGCGTCGCCTCACTGCCACCATCGCCATGATGTCTTATGGGGGAGACTCTCCTGGCTTAATGCGTCTGTCACCTCCCTTATGGTCTTTTTCATGTGCATGCTCAAGTTCCCTCCCAAACTTATTGAAATCTGAGACAATATTAGAAGGAGATGTCTTTGGACGAAGTAAACTAGGCAAGGAGACAAGTGCAATTCCTTGGCGGCCTGGGAGGTGGTATGCAGGCCCAAAAGCAAAGGTGGACTGGGGGCGATTAATATCAAAGTGCACAATGAAGCTCTTTTGCTGAAATTTTTGCACAAATTCTATAACAAGCATGATGTTCCATGGGTCACAATGCTTTGGGATAATCAATATGTTAATCAAGTGCCACATGCGGTGGATTCGGTTGGATCTTTTGTTGGGGAACATAGTAATTTTAAAAAAATTCCTACGATCATGCAAGATTGACCTAGGTGATGCATAGCAACGCGAGGGGAGAGTGTTGTCTACGTACCCCCGTAGACCAAAAGCGGAAGCGTTATGACAACGCGGTTGATGTAGTCGTACGTCTTCACGATCCGGCCGATCCTAGCACCGAAGGTATGGCACCTTTGCGATCTGCACACGTTCAGTTCGGTGACGTCCCACAAACTCTAGATCTAGCTGAGGTTGAGGGAGAGTTTCATCAGCATGACGACGTGTTGATGGTGATGATGAAGTTACCATCGCAGGGCTTCGCCTATGCACTACGACGATATGACCGAGGTGGAAATCTGTGGAGGAGGGCACCGCACATGGCTAAAACAATTGTCAACTTGTGTTTCATAGGGGTGCCCCCCTCCCCCGTATATAAAGGAGCAAGGGGAGGGGGCCGGCAGCCTCATAGGATGCGCCCAAGGGGGGAATCCTACTCATACTAGGAGTAGGTTCCCCCTTTCCTAGTCCTACTAGGAGGGGAAGGAAAGAGGAGGATGGGAGAAGGAAAGAGGGGCCCGCCCCCCCGAGCCCTAAACCAATTTGGTTTGGGCCTGGGGGGGGGGGGGCGTCCCACAGCTCCCTTGTTGCCCTCTATTTCCACTAAGGCCCATGAAGGCCCATTGACCCCCCCGGGGGTTCCGGTAACCTCCCGGTACTCCGGTAAATGCCTGAACTCATCCGAAACTATTTCGGTGTCCAAACATAACCTTCCAATATATCAATCTTCATGTCTAAACCATTTTGAGACTCCTCGTCATGTCCGTGATCACATCCGGGACTCCGAACTATCTTCGGTACATCAAAACACATAAATTGATAATACCAATTGTCATCGAACGTTAAGCGTGTGGACCCTACGGGTTCGAGAACTATGTAGACATGACCGAGACTCACTTCCGGTCAATAACCAATAGCATAACCTGGATGCTCATATTGGTTCCTACATATTCTATGAAGATCTTTATCAGTCAAACCGCATAACAACATACGTTGTTCCCTTTCTCATCGGTATGTTACTTGCCTGAGATTCGATCGTCGGTATCATCATACCTAGTTCAATCTCGTTACCGGCAAGTCTCTTTACTCGTTGCGTAATACTTCATCCCACAACTGACTCATTAGGTACAATGCTTGCAAGGCTTATAGCGATGAGTATTACCGAGAGAGCCCAGAGATACCTCTCCGAAACACGGAGTGACAAATCCTAATCTCGATATATGCCAACCCAACAAACACCTTCGGAGGCACATGTAGAGCACCTTTATAATCACCCATTTACGTTGTGACGTTTGGTAGCACACAAAGTGTTCCTCCGGTATTCGGGAGTTGCATAATCCCATAGTTTGAGGAACATGTATAAGTCATGAAGAGAGCAGTAGCAATGAAACTGTAACGATCATAATGCTAAGCTAAGGGATGGGTCATGTCCATCACATCATTCTCCTAATGATGTGATCCCGTTCATCAAATGACAACACATGTCTATGGTTAGGAAACATAACCATATTTGATTGACGAGCTAGTCAAGTAGAGGCATACTAGGGACACTATGTTTTGTCTATGTATTCACACATGTACTAAGTTTTCGGTTAATACAATTCTAGCATGAATAATAAACATTTATCATGTATTAAGGAAATAAATAATAAGTTTATTATTGCCTCTAGGGCATATTTCCTTCAGTCTCCCACTTGCACTAGAGTCAATAATCTAGTTCACATCACTATATGTTTTAACACCAATATTCACATCTGTATGTGATTAACACACATAGTTCACATCGTCATGTGACCAACACCCAATGGGTTTACTAGAGTAAATAATCTAGTTCACATCGCTATGTGATTAACACCCAAAGAGTACTAAGGTGTGATCATGTTTTGCTCATGAGAAAAGTTTAGTCAACAGGCCTGTCACATTCAGAGCCATATGTACTTTGCAAATATTCCATGTCTACAATGCTCTACACAGAGCTACTCTAGATAATTGCTCCCGCTTTCACTATGTATCCAGATTGAGACTTAGAGTCATCTGGATCGGTGTAAAAGCTTGCATCGACGTAACTCTTTATGATGAGCTCTTTTATCACCTCCATAATCGAGAAATATTTCCTTAGTCCTCACTAAGGATAATTTTGACCGCTGTCCAGTGATCTACTCTTAGATCACTATTGTACCCCCTTGCCAAACTCATGGCAAGGTACACAATAGGTCTGGTATACAACACAGCATAATTTATAGAACCTATGACTGTGGCATAGGGAATGACTTTCATTCTCTTTCTATCTTCTGCCATGGTCAGGCTTTGAGTCTAACTCAACTTTACACCTTGTAGTACAGACAAGAACTCCTTCTTTAACTGATCCATTTTGAACTCTTTCAAAAACTTGCCAAGGTATTTACTCATTGAAAAATCTTATCAAACGTCTTGATCTATCTTTATAGATCTTGATGCCCAATATGTAAGCAGCTTCACCGAGGTCTTTCATTTAAAAACTCTTATTCAAGTATCCCTTTATGCTATCTAGAAATTCTATATTATTTCCAATCAACAATATGTCATCCACATATAATATTAGAAATGCTATAGAGCTCCCACTCACTTTCTTGTAAATACAGGCTTCACCGCAAGTCTGTATAAAACCATATGCTTTGATCACACTATCAAAGCATTTATTCCAACTCCGAGAGGCTTGCACCAGTCCGTAAATGGATTGCTGGAGCTTGCACACTTTTTTAGCACCCTTTGGATCGACAAAACCTTCTGGTTGTATCATATAAAATTCTTCTTTAAGAAATATCCATTTAAGGAATGCAGTTTTGACATCCATTTGCCAGATTTCATAAAATATGGCAACTGCTAACATGATTCAGACGGATTTTAACATCGCTATAGTTGAGAAAATCTTATTGTAGTCAACACCTTGAACTTGTCGAAAACCTTTTTGCGACAAGTCGAGCTTTGTAGATAGTAACACTACTATCAGTGTCTGTCTTCCTCTTGAAGATACATTTATTTAATATGGCTTGCCGATCATCGGGCAAGTCCACCAAAGTCCACACTTTGTTTTGGATCCCTTCTTAGATTTCATGGCCTCAAGCCATTTCACGGAATCTGGGCTCATCATCGCTTCCTCATAGTTCATAGGTTCATCATGGTTTAGTAACATGACTTCCAGAATAGGATTACCATACCACTCTGGTGTGGATCATACTCTGTTTGACCTACGAGGTTCGGTAGTAACTTGATCTGAAGTTTCATGACCATCATCATTAGCTTCCTCACTAATTGGTGTAGGAATCACTGGAACTGATTTCTGTGATGAACTACTTTCCAATTTGGGAGAAGGTACAATTACCTCATCAAGTTCAACTTTCCTCTCACGCACTTCTTTCGAGAGAAACTCCTTCTCTAGAAAGGATCCATTTTAACAACAAAGATTTTTGCCTTCAGATCTGTGATAGAAGGTGTACCCAAATATTTCCTTTGGGTATCCTATGAAGACACACTTCTACGATTTGGGTTCGAGCTTATCAGGTTGAAGCTTTTTCACATAAGCATCGTACCCCCAAACTTTAAGAAACGACAACTTTGGTTTCTTGCCAAACCACAGTTCATAAGGCGTCGTCTCAACAGATTTCGATGGTGCCCTGTTTAACGTGAATGCAGTTGTCTCTAATGCATAACCCCAAAATGACAGTGGTAAATCGGTAAGAGACATCATAGATTGCACCATATCCAATAAAGTTCGGTTATGACGTTTGGACACACCATTATGTTGTGGTGTTCCAGATGGCGTGGGCTATGAAACTATTCCACATTGTTTTAAATGAAGGCCAAACTCGTAACTCAAATATTCTCCTCCACGATCAGGTCGTAGAAACTTTATTTTCTTGTTACGATGATTCTCCACTTCACTCTGAAATTCTTTGAACTTTTCTAATGTTTCAGACTTGTGTTTCATTAAGTAGATATACCCATATCTGCTCAAATCATCTGTGAAGGTAAGAAAATAATGATAACCACCATGAGCATCAACACTCATTGGACCGCATACATCGGTATGTATTATTTCCAATAAGTCACTAGCTCGTTCCATTGTTCTGGAGAACGGAGTTTTAGTCATCTTGCCCATAAGGCAGAAGAATCAAATGATTCATAATCAAGTGATTCTAAAAGTCCATCTTTATGGAGTTTCTTCATGCGCTTTACACCGATATGACCCAAATGACAGTGCCACAAATATGTTGCACTATCATTATCAACTTTGCATCTTTTGGCATCAATATTATGAATATGTGTATCACTACGATCAAGATTCAATAATCCATCAACATTGGGTGTATGACCATAGAAGATTTTATTCATGTAAACCGAATAACAATTTATTCTCTATCCTAGATGAATAATCATATTGTAATAAACATGATCTAATCATATTTATGCTCAACACAAGCACCAAAATAACATTTATTTAGGTTCAACACTAATCTCGAAAGTACAGGGAGTGTGCGATGATGATCATATCAATCTTGGAACCACTTCCAACACACATCGTCACTTCACACTCAATTAGTCTCTGTTTAATCTGTAATTCCTATTTCGAGTTACTAATCTTAGCAACCGAACAAGTATCAAATACCCAGGGGCTACTATAAACACTAGTAAGGTACACATCAATAACCTGTGTATCAAATATACCCTTGTTCACTTTACCATCCTTCTTATCCACCAAATATTCAGGGCATTTCCGCTTCCAGTGACCATGCCTTTGCAGTAGAAGCAGTCAGTTTCAGGCTTTGGTCAGGCTTTGGGCTTCTTCACGGGAGTGACAACTTGCTTGCCATTCTACTTGAAGTTCCCTTCCTTTCCCTTTGCCCTTTTCTTGAAACTAGTGGTCTTGTCAATCATCAACACTTGATGCTCTTTCTTGATTTGTACCTTCGTTGATTTCAGCATCACGAAGAGCTCGGGAATCATTTTCGTCATCCCTTGCATACTATAGTTCATCATGAAGTTCTAGTAACTTGGTGATGGTGACTAGAGAACTCTGTCAATCACTATCTTCTTTGGAAGATTAACTCCCACTTGATTCAAGCGATTGTAGTACGCAGACAATCTGAGCACATGCTCACTGCTTGAGCTATTCTCCTCCATATTTTAGCTATAGAACTTGTTGGAGACTCCATATCTCTCAACTCGGGTATTTGCTTGAAATATTAACTTCAACTCCTAGAACATCTCATATGATCCATGATGTCAAAACGTCTTTGAAGTCCCGATTCTAAGCCGTAAAGCATGGTGCACTAAACTATCAAGTAGTCATCATATTAAGCTAGCCAAATGTTCATAACGTCTGCATCTGCTCCTGCAATAGTTTTGTCACCTAGTGGTGCATTAAGGACATAATTCTTCTGCAAAGCAATGAGGATAAACCTCAGATCACGGACTCAGTCCGCATCATTGCTACTATCTTCAACTTAGTTTTCTCTATGAACATATAAAAAACATAGGGAAGCTATAACGTGAGCTATTGATCTACAACATAATTTGCAAAATACTATTAGTACTAAGTTCATGATAAATTAAAGTTCAATTAATCATATTTCTTAAGAACTCCCACTTAGATAGACATCCCCCTAGTCATCTAAATGATGACGTGATCCAAATCAACTAAACCATGTCCGATCATCACGTGAGATGGAGTAGTTTTCAATGGTGAACATCACTATGTTGATCATATCTACTATAAGATTCACGCTCGACCTTTCGGTCTCCAGTGTTCCGAGGCCATATCTGCATATGCTAGGCTCGTCAAGTTTAACCCGAGTATTCTGCGTGTGCAAAACTAGCTTGCACCCGTTGTATGTGAACGTAGAGCTTATCTCACCCAATCATCACATGGTGTCTCGGCCGAAGAACTGTAGCAATGGTGCATACTCAGGGAGAACACATATACCTTGAAATTTAGTAAGGGATCATCTTATAATGCTACCGCCGTACTAAGAAAAATAAGATGTATAAAAGATAAACATCACATGCAATCAAAATATGTGACATGATATGGCCATCATCATCTTGTGCTCATGACCTTAATCATCAAAGCATCGTTGTGATCTCCATCGTCACCGGCTTGACACCTTGATCTCCATCGTAGCATCGTTGTCATCTTGTCAACTATTGCTACTACGACTATCGCTTAGTGAGAAAGTAAAGCAATTACATGGTGATTGCATTACATACAATAAAGCGACAACCATATGGCTCCTGCCAGTTGCCGATAACTCTGTTATAAAACATGATCATCTCATACAACAAATTATGTCACATCATGTCTTGACCATATCACATCATAGCAAGCCCTGCAGAAACAAGCACTACAAAAAAATACACTTCCGTGATGATATGTGTTTGACACAGCAGGCCGCGTTTTTTGTCATGCATGTACATCCATGATGATTTTATGACAGAATCAAGACAGTCATACCTGTGCTGTCGTAGAAGTGTTCCATGACATTACCAAAATTATCATCACAGAAGTGTCCACTTCCATGACGATAAATCGCGCGTCATAGAAGTGCTTTCGTCAAGGGTGACCGACACGTGGCATCCACCATAACGGAACGCCGTTAAGCTATCAGATCTGGCTTTGGATCTGATAACCCGTTAACAGTATGGACCAATGGGGATTTTCCACATGTAAAATCATCATTGGTTGGAGGAAACACGTGTCAGCTCCCCGTTGGCACAGGCGTCACTCATCCAATGGGCGAGATGCGCTTATGAAATGTTGACACGTGGACTGGCCCAAAAGTGGCCCATAAAGTTTAAATGGACCGGCCCAACTAAAGGCCCACAAGATTTTGCGGTCCATAATGGGCCGGCCCAGCAAAATGCCCACGAGAGTTTGTGGTCCATAATGGGCTGGCCCAGCTAAAGGCCCACAAGTTTTTGTGGGCCATAATGGGCCGGCCCAGCTAAAGGCCTGCAAGATTTTGCGGACCATAATGGGCCGGCCTAGCTAAAGGCCCACAAGACTTTGTGGACCATAATGGGCCTATCGGAGCAATGGGCCACGGGTAGCCTCACCCGAGCCCGTGAACCTTTTCAAGACTTTGGGCCGGCATCGCCCCACGAAACCTCATAATGAAGCGTCGCCTTTCGGTGGCTGGCTGGCTCAATGGCCGTCTCCCGAAGACGATCGAGCACCAGCAGACAACACCAAGACAGGCCAGCTCCTAGCAGACGGCCTCCGGAGAGGACGGCGTCTAGCAGGCGACCACCCAACGCCCTCAGAGTCTGTGCCCCTCATCAAGAGGACAAGACAGGGTGATGCTACAGTGTAGTCCCTCACCCCCGGATCCTGGGTGTGGCATGGCTACAGTGCCCCGTACAGGCGGAGATCTTCGCACGGTGCAACACTGTTGCCACTCCCCCCTCAACGTCACTCCTGACAGGCGGAGCCCTGTTCCCCACGACGACCTGTCGGTACGGCCTGCAGGCGGCGGGCCCTACCAGGCAGCGAGAGCCCGAAAGACGGCAGAAGCCAGACCAGCCGGACCTGAGGGAGGCCGGCCTCCACCAGGCAGCCAGTTCCTCCCTCGGGGCCCGTGCACCATTAACCAGATAAGACATGGTGTGGCTATAGTGATCTCCCACCAAGCGGCGGGACTGTAGCCACGCTCCACTGACCAAGCCTGCGTCATTAGCAACATGACTATAGTGATTAGCCACCAACCAGACCCGCCAGCGGCGGGGGCAGCCTGTCGGCTCCGTACCAGACCAATCGGTGGGCCCCAGCAACCGGCGAAGAAGCCGGCGACCGGAGACACTGACAGCCGGGTCCAGCACCCGGCCAGATTACCATTGTACCCCTGGGGGGTAGGCCTATATAAACCCCGCAGGGCGCTCATGCAAATGGTCCCACCCTGATAGAACTAGCCACTACCCTAGAGGAAGAAGAGAGCTAGCCCTGCCTCCTTCTACCTCTAGCACACAGCTCAAGGAGCACCATTGTATCACTTGTGCCTTAGTGGTCATGCGGAGACCCCGCAGAGCAAGACTAGGGGTGTTATCTCCTAGGAGAGCCCCAAACCTGGGTAAAGTATGTTGGCGTTCGTGTCTACGCCCCATCCCGCTTCCAGGCACCGACGATGTTCTACTCGCTCCCACCATGATAAGCCATCCTTTGGCATATGTCGCACCTAACCCCTGACATTTGGCGCCCACCATGGGGCAAGGTGCACCATCTTCCGGAGACGTGCTCTGGACGGGAACCTTGTTCCTTCCTGGCGAGCGAAGCCAGCCCAGCATGCCCGACAGCGTCAGCATCGACGCGTTACACGACGCAGAGATCGCCTGCGCGGCGAGCTGCCTCGCCGAACTTGTTGGCGAGATCCATCTCTCCGACGAGTCGGCCTCTGACGCGGGCACCGGCTGCCCCGAGAGCTGCCTCGTCAGCCTCCTTGATCAACTTCACATCACCAGTGAGCCTATTGTGGACCTAGAGTCTGTTGGCTCCACCGACTCGATGATCGTCGACTCCAACACAGTGTCGCTTGATGCATTCCCCACCAACGTGGTGGTCTACAATGAGCCACCTCCTAGCGAGCACAATGGCTGAAGCACCATCATGGAGGTGCTTGTCATCAACAGTGGTGAGCACTCGGATGGAGGCATCCGAGACCCACTCGATGCGGTGCTGCGGGACCTGTCAGCGCCCATCCCAGAAGACGCAGACGCTGAGACGCTGGAAGCATGCCGCGTCCAGCTCCTCGAGAGTGCCGACCGACTAGCCAGCATGCGACGCCTCTTGGAAGCCTACCGGTGCGAGATGGACCGAGCTGTTGGTGGCACGCCGGCTCCTGAGGGGCCTAGCCGCATCGGCTCGATCCGGCAACGTGGCGCGACAATCGCCAGCATGTTCAGGACGGATCGTCCCGTCTACGCCACGCCTGCTGAGAACATCTGGGTCGCCCAGGTGGTGACGGATGAGCTGGACAAGTACGAGGGCGACGAGCGTTGCCACATGACGGAGCGAGTCCAACAGCTCCTTGACGCGGACGCCGCGTAGTGATACGTCTCCAACGTATCTATAATTTATGAAGCATTCATGCTATTTTATTATCTGTTTTGAATGATTACGGGCTTTATTATACACTTTTATATTACTTTTGGGACTAACCTATTTACTGGAGGCCCAGCCCATATTGTTGTTTTATTGCCTATTTCAGTGTTTCGAAGAAAAGGCATATCAAACGGAGTCCAAACGGAATGAAACCTTCGGGAGCGTGATTTTTGGAACGAACATGATCCGAGAGACTTGGAGTACAAGTCAGGGAAGCTTCAAGGAGGCCAGGAGATAGGACGGCGCGCCCACCCCTGGGTGCGCCCCTTGTCTTGTGGGCCCCTCGTGGCTCCCCCGACCGACTTCTTTCACCTATATATTCCCATATACCCTAAAACCTTCGAAGACGAAGATAGATCGGGAGTCCACCGCCGGAAGCCTGTGTAGCCACCAAAAACCTCTCGGGAGCCTGTTCTGGCACCCTGTCGGAGGGGGGCGGGGATCCCTCACCGGTGGCCATCTTCATCATCCCGACGCTATCCATGACGAGGAGGGAGTAGTTCACCCTCAGGGCTAAGGGTATGTACCAGTAGCTATGTGTTTGATCTCTCTCTCTCGTGTTCTCTCTTGTGTTCCCTTTGTGGCACGATCTTGATGTATCCCGAGCTTTGCTATTGTAGTTGGATCTTATGATGTTTCTCCCCCTCGACTCTCTTATAATGGATTGAGTTTTCCCTTTGAAGTTATCTTATCGGATTGAGTCTTTAATGATTTGAGAACACTTGATGTATGTCTTGCCGTGCTTATCTGTGGTGACAATGGGATATCACGTGCCACTTGATGTATGTTTTGCTGATCAACTTGCGGGTTCCGCCCATGAACCTATGCATAGGGGTTGGCACACATTTTCGTCTTGACTCTCCGGTAGAAACTTTGGGGCACTCTTTGAAGTACTTTGTGTTGGTTGAATAGATGAATCTGAGATTGTGTGATGCATATCGTATAATCATGCCCACGGATACTTGAGGTGACAATGGAGTATCTAGGTGACATTAGGGTTTTGGTTGATTTGTGTCTTAAGGTGTTATTCTAGTACGAACTCTTGAATAGTTCGATCCGAAAGAATAACTTTGAGGTGGTTTCGTACCCTACCATAATCTCTTCGTTTGTTCTTTGCTATTAGTGGCTTTGAAGTGACTCTTTGTTGCATGTTGAGGGATTGTTATATGATCTATCTATGTTATTATTGTTGAGAGAACTTGCACTAGTGAAAGTATGAACCCTATGCCTTGTTTCCTAGCATTGCAATACCGTTTACGCTCACTTTTATCATTAGTTACCTTGCTGTTTTTATTATTTTAGATTACAAAAACCTTTTATCTACCATCCATATTGCACTTCTATCACCATCTCTTCGCCGAACTAGTGCACCTATACAATTTACCATTGTATTGGGTGTGTTGGGGACACAAGAGACTCTTTGTTATTTGGTTGCAGGGTTGCTTGAGAGAGACCATCTTCATCCTACGCCTCCCACGGATTGATAAACCTTAGGTCATCCACTTGAGGGAAATTTTCTACTATCCTACAAACCTGTGCACTTGCAGGCCCAAACAATGTCTACAAGAAGAAGGTTGTGTAGTAGACATCAAGCTCTTTTCTGGCGCCGTTGCCGGGGAGGCTAGGTAAGTGGCACTCACACCCCGTCAACTAAGCTCTTTTCTGGCGCCGTTGCTGGGGAGGTGAGTGCTTGATGGTACATCTTTAGATGTTGCAATCGAATCTTTTTGTTTCTTGTTTTATCACTAGTTTAGTCTATAAAAGAAAACTACAAAAAATGGAGTTGAGTTTGTCTCATACGCTTCATCTTTTTAATATCTTTCGTGAGTATGATGAAAAGGGAAATTGTGCTCAAGTGCTAGAAGAAGAAGTCTATAAAATATTTGGTACTAAATCTTTGAATGATGAGCATGATTGCAATGTTGTTAGTATGAATTCCTTGAATATCCATGATACTAATGATATGCAAAGCCACAAGCTTGGGGAAGCTATGTTTGATGAAGATGATATTTTTTGTCCCCCAAGTTTTGATGAGCAAATTTATTATGATGAAAGCATGTCTCCTATTTATGATGATTATATTGATGAAAGTGGGTTTGTAAGAGTGTCAACTTTAGGAAGTAGTGATACCACTATTTGGAGGATGTTGAATCTTATTGTGATGAATATGAAAGTGGATTTGGAAGAGTGTCAACTTTATGTAGTGATGAATCCACTATTTCAGAAGAGGTTCCAATTGATTATGAGAACAAAGTTGCTATCTATGATGATTATTGTGATGACTTGTATGCTATTAAGAATAATTATAACCATGAAACTTGTCATCATGATTTTAGTTTTCAATTGGATTATGCCTCACATGACAATTATTTTGTTGAGTTTGCTCCCACTACTATTCATGAGAAGAAATTTGCTTATGTGGAGAGTAGTAAGTTTTCTATACTTGTAGACCATGAAAAGAATGCTTTAGGTGTTGGTTATATTGTTGAATTTATTCATGATGCTACTGAAAATTATTATGAGGGAGGAACATATGCTTGTAGGAATTGCAATAATGTCAAGTTTCCTCCTTATGTGTTGAAAATCTTGAAGCTATGCTTGTTTTACCTTCCTATGCTAGTTGATTATTGTTCCCATAAGTTGTTTACTCACAAAATCCCTATGCATAGGAAGTGGGTTAGACTTAAATGTGCTAGTCATATGCTTCATGATCCTCCCGTTATGTTTCAATTCTTATCTTTTATGTGAGCATCATTGCCATCATCATGCCTAGCTAGAAAGGCATTAAAGAAAAGCGCTTGTTGGGAGATAACCCAATACTTATCCTTACTGTTTTTGTGTGTCCACATGATTATGATACTGTAGTAATCATGTTTTATAT
The DNA here is from genome assembly GCF_018294505.1 of Triticum aestivum. Taxonomy (NCBI): domain Eukaryota; kingdom Viridiplantae; phylum Streptophyta; class Magnoliopsida; order Poales; family Poaceae; genus Triticum; species Triticum aestivum. The sequence goes on along the minus strand of NC_057804.1, from coordinate 272,818,753 downwards.
CTTTTGTTTCAATAAAGTGCCAAGTAAGACCTTTATGATAGCTTACGGTGATAGTTGTGTTGATCCTGCTGAGAATCAGAAACTTTTTCACCCAGTAAATTAGTTTTGATAATTTACAGATACGTGCTTCCGATCTGATTCATTTTGCACTGGATTGGTACACAAATTTCTTAGGACTTCCTAATTTGGTAGGATTTTTGGAGTTCCAGAAGTATACGTTTGATACAGATTACTACAGACTGTTCTGTTTTTGACACATTTTGTTTTCTATGTGTTGTTTGCTTATTTTGATAAACCTATGAGTAGTATCGGAGGGTATGAACCATAGAGAAGTTGGAATACAGTAGATATTACACCAATATGAATTTAGAATGAGTTCATTAAAGTACCTAAGTGGTTGTTTTATTTTCTTATACTAACGGAGCTTACGAGTTTTCTGTTGAGTTTTGTGTTGTGAAGTTTTCAAGTTTTGGGTAAAGATTCGATGGACTATGGAATAAGGAGTGGCAAGAGCCTAAGCTTGGGGTTGCCCAAGGAACCCCATGGTAATATTCAAGGACAACCAAGATCCTAAGCTTGGGGATTCCCCGGAAGGCATCCCCTCTTTCGTCTTCATCCATCGGTAACTTTACTTGGAGCTATATTTTTATTCACCACATGATATGTGTTTTGCTTGAAGCGTCATTTTATTTTGTTAGTATTTGCTTTCTGTTATTTAGAATAATGTTTTGCATCTATATTTTCAATAAGAATGTCAAGAATAGCCTTTGCCATGCTTATTTTGCTAGTATACATGTTGCTGTTTGAAAACAGAAAGTTTACCGCTGTTGCAAAAATTCCATAGAAAAGTAAGGGTATGATATAATGTTGAAACTTTTTGCATAATGAGCTCTGATAAATCTTCTGCAGTGTAGTATTTTTCTCATAATTTTTGGAGTTAGGGAAGTATTGATACTCTTGCATTCTTTATAGACTGTACTGTTTTGGCAGATTGCTGTTAAGTTTGCATTGTTTGCATATGTTTGCTTGTTTAATGATTCTATTTGAGGATAGGAGTATTAAATATGCAGAGGAATTTAGTATGCAATGTTGTATAATAATTTTAGTGATTTTTACAGTAGACAATGATAAGGTTTTGCATTGGTTTATACTAACCTATCTCACGAGTTCTTGTTGAGTTTGTTGTTGATGAAGCTTTTGATAAAAAGAAGAGAAACCATGATATGAGAGGAATTAAGGAGACATAAAAGCTCAAGCTTGGGGATGCCCAAGGCACCCCAAGATAATATTTCAAGAAGTCTCAAGCATCTAAGCTTGGGGATGCCCCGGTAGGCATCCCACCTTTCTTCTTCAACAACTATCGGTTAGTATCGGTTGAACCTAAGTTTTTGCTTCTTCATATGAGTTGTGCTATTATTGCAATGTCATTTTATTTTGCTTTGCTTGCTGTTTGAATAGAGTACCAATATCTGAAATTCTTAAATGAGAGAGAGTCTTCACATAGTTACATAATTATTTAGCTCCTCATTGATCTTCACTTATATCTTTTTGGAGTAGTTTGTCATTTACTTGTGTGCTTCACTTATATCCTATGAGTAAATGGTTGAATGAGTTGAATGTCATAAATCTGAAATTTATATGTCTCATTTGCTTATCCCATGGGGAGTAATGACTTCACATCTAAGAAGTAGAGGTTGTAAATTTATTGAAGGTTAGCAAGCATTGTATTGGTCATTTGAACAATTCATGAAAGAATATTGAAGGAAGAGAGATTTCACATATAAATATACTACCTAGACATATTTTATAATTGTGAGCACTCATTAAGTATGACATGCTAAAGAGTTGATGTTGGACAAGGAAGACAATGTAATAGGTTATGTTTTCTCACATCTCAGTTAAAGTATATTGTCATGGATCATTCAAACATGTTGAGCTTGCCTTTCCCCCTCATGCTAGCCAAATTCCTTGCACCAAGTAGAGATACTACTTGTGCTTCCAAATATCCTTAAACCCACTTTTGCCATGAGAGTCCACCATACCTACCTATGGATTGAGTAAGATCCTTCAAGTAAGTTGTCATCGGTGCAAGCAATAAAAATTGCTCTCTAAATATGTATGACTTATTAGTGTGAAGAAAATAAGCTTTATACGATCTTGTTATGGAAGCAATAAAAGTGACGGACTGCATAATAAAGGTCCATATACAAGTGGCAATATAAAGTGACGTTCTTTCGCATTAAGATTTTGTGCATCCAACCCTAAAAGCGCATGACAACCTCTGCTTCCCTCTGCGAAGGGCCTATCTTTTACTTTATGTCTTTTACTTTATGCAAGAGTCAAGGTGATCCTCACCTTTCCCTTTTCCATTTTATCCTTTGGCAAGCACCTCATGTTGGAAAGATCCTGATATATATACATATCCAATTGGATGTAAGTTAGCATGAACTATTATTGTTGACATCACCCAAAGGTGAATACATTGGTAGGCAACACTATAAGCCCCTATCTTTCTCAGTGTCCGATTAAAACTCCATAACCATAAGTATTGCGTGAGTGTTAGAAATTGTAGAATACTATATGATAGTTGAGTATGTGGAGTTTGCTAAATCAAAGCTCTGACATAGACCCTTCCTGAAAATAAGATGAATTGCAATTGTTTAATGACTGAGAAGGAAGTTTGCTAGTTTTCAAGAAAGTTTATGGTCTATGCTTTAACATGTGAATAGCTTGTTACTTGTTCGTGAGAAGTTTTATGAGATGAACTACTGTTATGACATATAATCATGCTAGAATAGGTGATTGAAATTATCATTGATGAAACTTGTGCACCTTCTAGCATTCACACTTCATAAATTCTTTCTTTTATCATTTACCTAGTCAAGGACGAGTAGGAATTAAGCTTAGGGATGCTGATACGTCTCCAACATATCTATAATTTATGAAGCATTCATGCTATTTTATTATCCGTTTTGAATGATTACGGGCTTTATTATACACTTTTATATTACTTTTGGGACTAACCTATTAACCGGAGGCCCAGCCCATATTGCTGTTTTATTTCCTATTTCAGTGTTTCGAAGAAAAGGAATATCAAACGGAGTCTAAACGGAATGAAACCTTCGGGAGTGTGATTTTTGGAATGAACATGATCCGGGAGACTTGGAGTACAAGCCAGGGATGCTTCGAGGAGGCCAGGAGATAGGAGGGCGCGCCCACCCCCTAGGCGCGCCCCCCTGTCTCGTGGGCCCCTCGTGGCTCCCCCGACCGACTTCTTTCGCCTATATATTCCCATATACCCTAAAACCTTCGAAGACGAAGATAGATCAGGAGTTCCGCCGCCACAAGCTTTTGTAGCCACCAAAAACCTCTCGGGAGCCCGTTCCGGCACCCTGTCGGAGGGGGGGGGGATCCCTCACCGGTGGCCATCTTCATCATACCGGCGCTATCCATGACGAGGAGGGAGTAGTTTACCCTCGGGGCTGAGGGTATGTACCAGTAGCTATGTGTTTGATCTCTCTCTCTCTCTCTCTCCCCCTTTCCCTCTCGTGTTCTCTCTATGGCATGATCTTGATGTATCGCGAGCTTTGCTATAATAGTTAGATCTTATGATGTTTCTCCCTTTCGACTCTCTTGTAATGGATTGAGTTTTCCCTTTGAAGTTATCTTCTCGGATTGAGTCTTCAATGATTTGAGAACACTTGATGTATGTCTTGCCGTGCTTATCTATGGTGACAATGGGATCTCACGTGCCACTTGATGTATGTTTTGGTGATCAACTTGCGGGTTCCGCCCATGAACCTATGCATAGGGGTTGGCACACGTTTTCGTCTTGACTCTCCGATAGAAACTTTGGGGCACTCTTTGAAGTACTTTGAGTTGGTTGAATAGATGAATCTGAGATTGTGTGATGCATATCGTATAATCATGCCCACGGATACTTGAGGTGACAATGGAGTATCTAGGTGACATTAGGGTTTTGGTTGATTTGTGTCTTAAGGTGTTATTCTAGTACGAACTCTTGAATAGATCGATCCGAAAGAATAACTTTGAGGTGGTTTCGTACCCTACCATAATCTCTTTGTTTGTTCTCCGCTATTAGTGTCTTTGGAGTGACTCTTTGTTGCATGTTGAGGGATTGTTATATGATCTGTCTATGTTATTATTGTTGAGAGAACTTGCACTAGTGAAAGTATGAACCCTATGCCTTGTTTCCTACCATTGCAATACCGTTTACGCTCACTTTTATCATTAGTTACCTTGCTGTTTTTATTATTTCAGATTACAAAAACCTTTTATCTACCATCCATATTGCACTTGTATCACCATCTCTTCGCTGAACTAGTGCACCTATACAATTTACCATTGTATTGGGTGTGTTGGGGACACAAGAGACTCTTTGTTATTTGGTTGCAGGGTTGATTGAGAGAGACCATCTTCATCCTACGCCTCCCACGGATTGATAAACCTTAGGTCATCCACTTGAGGGAAAATTGCTACCGTCCTATAAACCTATGCACTTGCAGGCCCAACAACGTCTACAGGAAGAAGGTTGTGTAGTAGACATCACGCAACACGAAGCCGGTTGCCGCGCCAAAGTACCCGTCCGGCGGAACATGAACCTCCCCTTCACCAAGATCATGGCGCGACATCCCGGACGCCGACTGGTGGCGCCCGCGGAAGAAGAGGCAATGAGCCGGCTGCTAGCCGCAGTCGGACTCACCTCTCCATCGAGCGTGACGCTGACGGCTGCCCTCGAGAAGTGGAGCGGCAAGGCGACCCTCCTCCTCCTCTGCCTCGCGGAGAAAGACATCCCACTCTGCCACCTGTCATGCACCCGACACTCGGTGACCGCCTTGGCCGCCGAGAAGGAGTCGGAGAGAACGACACCCGCCATCATATCGACCACCTCAACCGATCCCTGGCGCTAGAAGAGGAAGATGCGTTGGGTCCGCCTTGTTTCGGCCCACGAATCCGAGATGAGCCTTTCCCTAAAGGGTTCACACTCCCAAGAGATACGCCCAAATATACCGGCTCCGTGAAGCCGGAAGACTGGCTGGTCGACTACTCCACAGCCGTCAGCATAGCAAATGGCAACAAGTGCGTTGCTGTGAAGTACGTCCCGCTCATGCTTCAAGGCACAGCCTGGACGTGGCCTAACAGCCTGAAGCCCCGCAGCATCAACAGCTGGGTTGATTTCACTGAAGCCTTCATCCTTAACTTCACCAGCACATACAAGCGGCCTCCCAAGCCCCGTCAGCTCTCCTTGTGCGTCCAAGGGCCCAACGAGTCAACTTGCGATTATCTCACACGCTGGGCCGAGCTGCGCAACTCCTGCGAAGGCGTCCACGAGGTGCAGGCCATCGAATACTTCACCGCCGGGTGCCGAGAAGGCACCCTCCTCAAGGACCGACTTCTTTGCGACGAGCCTGCGACTCTTGACGAACTGCTAATCATCGCTGACAAGCACGCCACGACCGACTCCTCCATGAAGGCGAAGATCCTAGTTGATGCATCCGGCAAGGTAGCTCCTCAGGCTCCTCGGACTCCGGCTGGTGACACCAGTCGGCGACAGCAACCAAGCGACAACAAGCGTAAGGCCACGCAGCCGGCTTCCACCAGCCGGCAGGTGGCGACAGTCGAAGACCAACAGCCGGAGGGGCAGCCTCCGCCCGAGCGTCAGAAGGGCGGCAAGCCCAACTGGTTGCCCACCTTCTCGTACGAGCAGACCCTTGGTGCGCCCTGCAAGTTCCATAGTGGTGCGAAGCCGTCCAACCACACCACTCGGAAGTGCCACTGGCTCACCAGAATCGCCAAGGGAGATGGACTCCTGCCTCCTCCGCCTGCCGGCCCGCCGCATCCTCCACCCCAGCTGCCGGTGGTTCGGCCGGTCGATGCTATACAAGATGAGTATCCAGAGGAACACGGAGCCTATGTTGTGTTCACTAGTGTGGCCGATGACAGATGTAGCAGACGGCAGCAACAACAAGAAGTACAGGCAGTGGCATCAAACATTCCGGAGTTCATGCACAGGTCAGAGAAGCCAATCAGTTGGAGCAGGGCTGACCACCCGGAGGTGATTCCCTCCCCTGGTTCCTACGGCCTGGTCCTAGAGGCCACCCTTGCAACAAAGAGGTGGGCAGCTTGTTTCTCCAGAGTCCTGATAGATGGCGACAGCAGCATCAATATCCTGTACCGTGACACAATGGAGAATTTGGGAATCAAGTAGAAGCAGCTTCACCCCAGTCGGACTGTATTCCATGGCATAGTCCCTGGCCTTTCCTGCTCACCAATCGGCAAAACCTAGATCGATGTTCTCTTCGGAGACAAGACTCATTTCCGCCGAGAGCTAGTTTGGTTTGAAGTGGTGGACCTCGAGAGCCCCTACCATGCACTACTTGGCCGGCCTGCTCTGGCCAAGTTCATGGCGGTCCCCCACTACGCTTACCTCAAGATGAAGATGCCGACTGCCAAGGGAATTCTGACCGTAGTCGGAGACTACAAGAAGTCGTCCACCTGCGCGGCAGACAGCAGCCGGCTGGCCGAGTCCCTTGTGATTGCAGCTGAAAAGCGGCTCCTTGACCAGGTTGTGGCAATGGCAGGCAAGAAGCCGGAAATGTTGCCCATCCCCAAGGAGTCGAAAGTTGAGGCTCGTTCAAGCCGGCAAAGGAAACAAAGAAGATACCCTTGGATCCGGAGCGCCCGGAGAGGCACACTGTCATAGGTGCAAACCTTGACAGCAAATAGGAAAGCGAGCTCGTCGATTTCCTCTGTGAGAATCGGGACATCTTTGCATGGTCTCCCAAAGACATGCCGGGTGTTCCGACGGATTTCGCCGAGCACAAGTTACATTTCCGACCTGATGCCAAGCCGTCTAGGCAGCCCTTGCGCCGCCTGTCAGAAGAAAACAGAAGAGTTGTCGGAGAAGAGATAACCCGGCTTCTAGCAGCCGGCTTCATCATGGAAGTATTTTCCAGAATGGTTGGCCAACCCAGTTCTTGTGCTGAAGAAGAATAAGTAGTGGCTCATGTTGATACGTCTCCAACGTATCTATAATTTTTGATTGCTCCATGCTATATTATCTACTGTTTCGGGCAATATTGAGCTTTATTTTCCACTTTTATATTATTTTTGGGACTAACTTATTAACCGGAGGCCCAGCCCAGAATTGCTGTTTTTAGCCTATTTCAGTGTTTCGAAGAAAAGGAATATCAAATGGAGTCCAAAAGACCTGAAACTCCACGAAACCTGTTTTTGGACCAGAAGAAGCCCATGGAGTACCGGAAGCTCACCAGGGGAGTCCCGGGCTGCCCACGAGGGTGGGGGGCGCACCCCCTACCTTGTGGCCAGCCCGTAAGTCCACCGACGTCCTCCTTGCACCCATATATACTCTCGTACCCTAAAACTTCTAGAACGGAGATTAGATCGTCTTCATGGAGTGCCATTGGGAGGGGAATCATCGCCACGGTGATCGTCTTCATCAACATCACCATCATCATCACCATCCTCATCTCTTTTACGCGGTCCACTCTCCCGCAAACCGTTGTAATCCCCTACTTGAACATGGTGCTTTATGCCACATATTATGATCCAATGATGTGTTTCCATCCTATGATGTTTCGAGTAGATATCTTTTGTCTTTGGGTTGATTGATGATCTAGATTGGTATGAGTTGTATGTTTTACTTTCGCGCTGTCCTATGGTGCCCTCTGTGTCGCGCAAGCGTGAGGGATTCCCGCTGTAGGGTGTTGCAATACGTTCATGATTCGCTTATAGTGGGTTGGTGAGTGAACAGAAGCACAAACCCGAGTAAGAGGGATTGTTGCGTATGGGAATAAAGAGGACTTGATGCTTTAATGCTATGGTTGGGTTTTACCTTAATGATCTTTAGTAGTTGCGGATGCTTGCTAGAGTTCCAATCATAAGTGCATATGATCCAAGTAGAGAAAGTATGTTAGCTTATGCCTCTCCCTATATGAAACTGCAATAGTGATTACTGGTCTTGTAAACAATTGCCTAGGACAATTCCGCACACCGGTCCACCATTATTCCACACTCGCTATTTATATTATTTAGTAATATATTCTAACTTTATGATAACAATACCTACTTTTATATTTTAGCTCTCCGATATGATACAAAGTTATCCTCTTTATACCCACAACACAGTTTTATTTCTTGTTTCTAGTTGGAAGCAAACGTTCGGTGCACGTAGAGTCGTATCAGTGGCAGATAGGGCTTGAGAGAATATTGATCTTACCTTTAGCTCCTTGTGGGTTCAACACTCCATACTTATCACTTCCATCTTTGGAAAGTACTATGATGATTCCTTGCACTTGGGGATTATCAAGCTCTTTTCTGGCGCCGTTGCCGGGGAGCAATAGCGTGGGGTTGATATTCTCGTGTGTGCTTGTTTGCTTCCTTCACTAAGTAGATTTTGTTTTTCCTTTTTGTTTCTGTTTAGTTGTGGGTGAAACTTACAAAAAAATATTTAAAAATGAAAATACAAAAAAATTATTACTTGCCTCTCATGCCTAAAAAGTTTTTCAAAAAGAGAAGTGATTGGAAGGTTTTGCATTGAAGAAGTGAGGGTCGACCTTGAGCACTTGTGCTCATGCTCACGGAAACAATGTAGAATTTTTCATGGAATTTTCTCTGTAAATAATTATCCCCTTGTATATATTCATTGTATTATAAAAATAATGTGCGCCTTGGTTTTAGGATGATTAGATTGCTTGTTTACTATGTGCAAAACAAAAACAAAAACTTTGGCTGTAGTGCGTGAATTTACATTTTTTTTACTGGAAAGTCAAATGGGTCTGAAACTTTTTGCACATTACTTCTGTACAAATTGTTCAAATTTTCAATGTTAGTTTATAATTTTAGGAGTTACATAAGTTTGGCAAACTTCTAGATTAGTACAGACTGTTCTGTTTTTAACAGATTCTGTTTTGCTTGTGTTGTTTGCTTATTTCGATGAATCTATGAGTAGTATCGGAAGGTATGAGCCATAGAGAAGTTGGAGTACAGTAGATTTAACATCAATACAAATGAATAATGAGTTCATTACAGTACCTAAAGGTAGTGATTTGCTTTATTACACTAACAGATCTCACAAGTTTTTGTTAAAGTTTTGTGTGGATGAAGTGTCCGAAGGTCGAGGAGCTATCAATATGAGAAGAATAAAGAGAGGAAAGAGTTCAAGCTTGGGGATTCCCAATGCACCCCAAGTAAATATTTCAAAGTATACTCAAGCATCTAAGCTTGGGGATGCCCCGGTTGGCATCCCATCTTTCTTCTTCAACAAATATCGGTATACCTCGGCTTTTGTTTTGTTCACATGATTTGTGTCCTTTGTGTTTTTCCTTTTCTTCAAGAACCATGCTAGCATGAGATAGCCCTTCATTGATTTATAGAATACTTAATGTGCTTCACTTGAATCTTTGAAGTATGATCTTATAGAATTACTCTTTGTGCTTCACTTAAATCTTTTGAGTATGGTTTTATAGAATGCTTCATGTGCTTCACTTATACATTTTGAGCTTGGATATTGGTTTGTAGAATGCTCCATGAACATCACTTATACCTTTTGGAGTATGAATAATACTATCATTTAAAGTGGGTTTGGAAGAGTGTCAACTTTACGAATTAGTGATCCCACTATTTTGGAGGATGTTGAATCTTAGTGTGATATTTATGAAAGTGGATTCGGAAGAATGTCAACTTTAGCTAATAATGATTCCACTATTTCGGAAGAGGTTCCAATTGAGTATGAGAACAAAGTTGATATCCATGATACTACTGAAATTATTATGAGGGAGGAATACATGCTTGTAGGGGTTGCAATAATATTAAGTTTCCTCTCTATGTGCTTAAAGTTTTGAAGTTATACTTGTTTTGGCTTCCTATGCTAGTTGATTCTTGTTCCCATAAGTTGTATGCTCACAAAATCCCTAGGCGTAGGAAGTGTATTAGATTTAAATATGCTAGTCATATTCTTCAAGATGCTTTCTTTGTGTTTCAATTCCTATCTTTAAAGTGAGCATCATTGAAATCATCATGCCTAGCTAAAAGGCATTAAAGAAAAGCGCTTGTTGGGAGACAACCCAATATTTACCCTTACTATTTTTGTGTATTTACATGATTAAGCTACTTTAGTAATCATGTTTTATATCTTTTGTTTCAATAAAGTGCCAAGTAAGACCTTTGGGAAGACTCGGGTGAAAGTTAATGTGATCTTGCTGTAAAAAAACAGAAACTTTGCGCTCACGAGAATAGATGTCATTTTTTACAGAAGAGTGCGTTTGAGTTGATTATTTTTGCAGAAGATTAATAGACAAATTCCTCACGTCCACCAATTTATTACATAATTTTTGGAGTAGCAGAAATATGGTTATTGTTCAGATCATTACAGACTGTTCTGTTTCTGACAGATTCTGTTTTCATTGCATAGTTTGGTTGTTTTCTAGTTTCTATGGCTTATATTCCTCAATATAAATTGTAGAAATGACATGTTACAGTAGGAATTGTGTGAGAACAATTATGAACCTTGTATTTGACAGTACCAAAGTGAATGATTTACTCTTTATCATACTAACCTATCTCACGAAGTTTGGTTAAGTTTTGTGTGATTGAAGTTTTCAAGCTTTGAGTGAGATATCGATATGAGGAGAATAAGGAGTGGAAAGACCCTAAGCTTGGGGATGCCCAAGGCACCCCAAGGTAATATTCAAGGAAGACTCAAGCGCCTAAGCTTGGGGATGCCCCGGGAGGCATCCCCTCTTTCGTCTTCAAAACTATCGGTACACCTTACTCGGAGCTATATTTTTATTCGTCACATGATATGTGTTTTACTTGGAGCGTCATTTTATTTTGTTAGTATTAGCTAGCTGCTATTTAGAATAGTTTTTTGCATCTTTATTTTTAATAAAAATGTGAAGGATAGCCTTTACCATGCTTATTTTGCTAGTATACATGTTGCTGTTTGAAAACAGAGAGTTTACCGCTGTTGCAAAAAATTCCCTAGAAAATTCAGAGCATGATATAATGTTGAAACTTTTTGCATAATGAGATCTGATGAATATACTACAGTGGGAATTTTCTCTCATAATTTTTGGAGTTAGGGAATTATTGATACTCTTGCATTCTTTACAGGCTGTACTGTTTTGACAGATTGCTGTTATGTCTGCATTTTTTGCATATGTTTGCTTGTTTAATGATTCTATTTGAGGATAGGAGTATTAAATATGCAGAGACATTTAGTATTCAATGTTGAATAATAATTTTAGTGTTTTGTTACAGTAGAAAATGATAAGATTTTGCATTGGTTTATACTAACCTATCTCACGAGTTCTTGTTGAGTTTGGTGTGGATGAAGCTTTCATTAAAAAGAGAAACCATGATATGAGAGGAATTAAGGAGATATAAAAGTTCAAGCTTGGGGATTCCCAAGGCACCCCAAGATAATATTCTAAGAAATCTCAAGAATCTAAGCTTGGGGATGCCCCGTTAGGCATCCCACCTTTCTTCTTCAACAACTATCGGTTAGTATCGGTTGAGCCTAAGTTTTTGCTTCTTCACATGAGTTGTGCTATCCTTGCAATGTCATTTTATTTTGTTTTACTTGCTGTTTGAATAAAATCATTGGATTTGAAATTTTGAATAGAAAAGGAACCCTCCCATGACTAGTTAATTATTTGACTACTCAGTGTCTTTCACTCATATCTTTTAGAGTAGTTTGTCATTTACTCATGTGCTTCATATATATCCTATGAGTAAATGGGGGAATGAATTGAATGTCATAAATCTGAACTTTTATATGTTTCATTTGCTTATAACATGGTTAGTGATGACTTCACACATAGAAAGTATGAGGCATAGAAGTTGTTGAGAATTGGCAAACGTAGTTTTGGTCATCGTTGCAATTAACAGGAAGTAATAAGGAAAGAGAGGTTCACATACAAATATATTATCTTCACATACAAATATATTATCTTGGACATCTCTTATGATTGTGAAGCACTGATTAAGTATGACATGCTAAAAGAGTTGACGTTGGACAAGGAAGACAACATAATGGTTTATGTTTTCCGACATCGTAGTTAAAGTATATTGTCATTGACCTTCCAAACATGTTGAGCTTGCCTTTCTCCCTCATGCTAGCCAAATCCCTTGCACCAAATAGAGATACTACTTGTGCTTCCAAATACCCGTAAACCCAGTTTTGCCATGAGAGTACACCATACCTACCTATGGATTGAGTAAGATCCTTCAAGTAAGTTGTCATCGCTGCAAGCAATAAAAATTGCTCTCTAAATATGCATGACTTATTAGTGCAGAGAAAATAAGCTTTGTACGAACTTGTTGTGGAAGTAATAAAAGCGACCGACTGCATAATAAAGGTCCACATACAAGGGGCAATATAAAGTGACGTTCTTTTGCATTAAGATTTTGTGCACCAACCCTAAACGCGCATGACAACCTCTGCTTCCCTCTGCGAAGGGCCTATCTTTTACTTTATGTTTTTACTTTATGCTTGAGTCAAGGTGATCCTCACCATTCCCTTTTTCATTTTATCCTTTGGCAAGCTCCTTGTGATTGAAAGATCATGATATATATATCCAATTGGATGTAAGTTAGCATGGGCTATTATTGTTGACATCACCTAAAGGTGAATACGTTTGGAGGCAACACAATACACCCCTATCTTTCTTAGTGTCCGGCTGAAACTCCATAACCACAAGTATTGTGTGAGTGTCAGCAATTGTAGAAGACTATATGATAGTTGAGTATGTGGACTTGCTGAAAAGCTCTATTCTTGACTCTTTCTGATGTTATGATAAATTGCAATTGCTTCAGTGACTGAGATTATAGTTTGTTAGTTCTCAATGAAGTTTCTGAACCATGCTTGACATTGTGAATAGATTGTTACTTGATCATGAAAAGTTTTATGAGATAAGCTGCTATTATGACACATATTGATGCTAAAAAAAGTGATTGGAATTATCATTGATCAAACTTAAGAACTTACTAGCATTCCGCATCAAAAATTATCTTTTTATCATTTACCTACTCGAGGACGAGCAGGAATTAAGCTTGGAGATCCCTGATACGTCTCCAACGTATCTATAATTTTTGATTGCTCCATGCTATATTATCTACTGTTTCGGGCAATATTGGGCTTTATTTTCCACTTTTATATTATTTTTGGGACTAACCTATTAACCGGAGGCCCAGCCTAGAATTGCTGTTTTTAGCCTATTTCAGTGTTTCGAAGAAAAGGAATATCAAATGGAGTCCAAAAGACCTGAAACTCCACGGAACCTATTTTTGGACCAAAAGAAGCCCATGGAGTACCGGAAGCTCACCAGGGGAGTCCCGAGCTGCCCACGAGGGTGGGGGGTGCGCCCACCCCCCTGGGGCGCGCCCCCTACCTCGTGGCCAGCCCGTAAGTCCACCAACGTCCTCCCTGCACCCATATATACTCTCGTACCCTAAAACTTCTAGAACGGAGATTAGATCAGAAGTTCCGCCGCCGCAAGCCTCTGTAGCCATGAGAAATCAATCTAGGCCCTCTCCGGCGCCCTGCCGGAGGGGCCCATCATCACCGGTGGCCATGGAGGAGTATCCCGGAGGGGTCTTCATCATCATGAAGGCTAAGGACCAGAGGGTGGAGGCCATGGAGGAGGAAGCACAAGGGGGAGAACCTCTCCTCCTCTCTTCCGGTGGTGCCGGAGTGCCATTGGGAGGGGAATCATCACCACGGTGATCGTCTTCATCAACATCACCATCATCATCACCATCCTCATCTCTTTTACACGGTCCACTCTCCCGCAAACCGTTGTAATCCCCTACTTGAACATGGTTCTTTATGCCACATATTATGATCCAATGATGTGTTTCCATCCTATGATGTTTTGAGTAGATATCTTTTGTCTTTGGGTTGATTGACGATCTAGATTGGTATGAGTTGTATGTTTTACTTTGGCGCTATCCTATGGTGCCCTCTGTGTCGCGCAAGCGTGAGGGATTCCCGCTGTAGGGTGTTGCAATACGTTCATGATTCGCTTATAGTGGGTTGGTGAATGAACAGAAGCACAAATCCATGTAAGAGGGATTGTTGCGTATGGGAATAAAGAGGACTTGATGCTTTAATGCTATGGTTGGGTTTTACCTTAATGATCTTTAGTAGTTGCGGATGCTTGCTAGAGTTCCAATCATAAGTGCATATGATCCAAGTAGAGAAAGTATGTTAACTTATGCCTCTCCCTCATATGAAACTGCAATAGTGATTACTGGTCTTGTAAACAATTGCCTAGGACAATTCCCCACACCGGTCCACCATTATTCCACACTCGCTATTTATATTATTTAGTAATATATTCTAACTTTATGATAACAATACCTACTTTTATATTTTAGCTCTCCGATATGATACAAAGTTATCCTCTTTATACCCACAACACAGTTTTATTTCTTGTTTCTAGTTGGAAGCAAACGTTCGGTGCACGTAGAGTCGTATCAGTGGCAGATAGGGCTTGAGAGAATATTGATCTTACCTTTAGCTCCTTGTGGGTTCGACGCTCCATACTTATCACTTCCATCTTTGGAAAGTGCTACGATGATTCCTTGCACTTGGGGATTATCACATGTGTATTGATTATACCAGCCTCAACAAAGCTTGCCCCAAAGATTCCTTTGCCTTGCCAAGAATTGACCAAGTGATAGACTCCACAGCGGGATGCGAGCTATTGAGTTTTTTGGATGCGTACTCAGTGTACCATCAGATCAAGCTGAACCCAGCCGACAGGATGAAGACCGCCTTCATCACGCCATTTGCATCCTTCTGCTACCTGACCATGACGTTCGGCTTGCGAAATGCCGGCGCCACTTTTCAGCGTTGCATGCAGAAGTGTCTCCTCAAGCAACTCGGCAGAAACACCAAGGTTTATGTGGATGATGTGGTGGTGAAGACGGAGAAGCATGGCACGCTACTGGAAGACCTCAAGGAAACATTTGAGAACCTGCGCCGATTTCAGATCAAGCTCAACCCGAAGAAATGTGTCTTCGGAGTACCAGCTGGCCAGCTTCTCGGCTTCCTGGTCTCAGAGCACGGCATAGAGTGCAACCCTGTGAAGATCTAGGCCATTGAGAAAATGGAGGTGCCCACCCGACTGCTGGACGTGCAGAAATTCATCGACTGCCTGGCATCAATCATCCGTTTCATCAGTCGGCTGGGTGAGAAGGCTCTTCCCCTGTACCAGCTCATGAAGAAGACCACTTTTTTCGAGTGGAATGACAAGGCGGGCGAAGCTTTTTTCCAACTCAAAAAGATGCTGACCACCCCGCCTATCCTGGCGGCTCCGACCGATAAAGAGCCCATGCTCCTCTACATCGCCGCCACCAGTCGGGTGGTCAGTACAGACATAGTGGTGGAACGTAAGGAGGAGGGCAGAGCATTGCCGGTCCAGAGGCCGGTGTATTACTTGAGTGAAGTACTGTTCGCCTCCAATCAAAACTACCCCCACTATCTGAAGATGTGCTACGGTGTGCACTTTGCTGCCAAGAAGCTGAAGCCCTATTTCCAAGAGCACCCAATTACTGTTGTCTGCACTGCTCCGCTTGCTGAGATCATTGGAAGCCGAGATGCCTCAGGCCGAGTGGCGAAATGGGCCATTGATCTGGCCCCCTACAACATCTACTACTAGCCTCGCACCGCCATCAAGTCACAAGCGCTGACCGACTTCCTCGTCGACTGGGCCGAGACCCAGTACTTGCCGCCAGCACCAGACTCCATCCATTGGCGGATGCACTTTGATGGTTCAAAGATGCGCACCGGTCTGGGAGCCGGCATCGTCCTCACCTCTCCCAAAAGTGACAAGCTCAGATATGTGCTGCAAATCCACTTTGCCGCCTCCAGCAACGTAGCTGAATACGAGGCACTCATACATGGGCTCCGGCTGGCCAAGGAACTCGACATTCGCCGGATCCTGTGCTATGATGACTCCGACTTGGTGGTCTAGTAGTTGTCAGGCGACTGGGATGCGAAGGATGCAAATATGGCAAGTTACCACTTCCTCGTACAGCAACTCAGTGGAAATTTTGATGGGTGCGAGTTCCTCCATGTGCCAAGAAATGACAACGAGCAAGCAGATGCCCTGGCATAGATCGGCTCCACCCGGCAAGCAATACCTGCCGGCGTCGCCCTACAACGCCTCCTCAAGCCGTCTGTCAAGCCGTCACTAGAGTCCGACTCCATCTTCGTGCCGGCCCCTCCTAAAGCAGTCGGATCCGACTTGAGGGCCCTAGAAGCCGGCGCGGGGACTTCGGCAGGCGGCCCGGGGACTTCAGAACCCAGCCCGGGGACTGCAACAGTCGGCCCGGGGACTTCTTCAACTCAGCAGGCAGCAGCCAACTCCAACCCTCCGCCTCTCGGCCCAACCGCCCTTGTACAAGTCATAGTCGTGGCAGTCGAAGAAATAGCAGCACCTTCATGGGCTCAACCCATCCTCAACTTCCTGGTGAACAAAGAGCTTCCGACTGATGAGATCCTAGCCCGACAAGTGCAACGGCGGGCAGTAGCATACACCATAGTCAACAAAGAACTGGTATGGTGCAGTGTCACTGGTGTGTACCAGCGCTGCGTGGAGCCAGACCAGGGTCAAGCAATCCTCAAGGATATCCACCAAGGCGAATGTGGTCACCACGCGGCTTCAAGATAACTTGTTGCCAAAGCTTTCCTCCATGGTTTCTTCTAGCCGACTGCTCTAGAAGACGCCAAAGAATTGGTCCAAAAGTGTAAAGGATGCCAGAAGTTCCGTTCCAAGCCACACTTGCTAACTTCTGCACTCAAGACCATTCCCATTGCCTGGCCCTTTGCTGTTTGGGGTTTGGACATGGTGGGGCCATTGAAGACGGCTCGTGGCGGCATGCCTCATTTGCTTGTCGCTGTGGACAAGTTCACCAAGTGGATAGAAGCAAAGCCGATCAAGAAGCTGAATGGCCGACTGCCGTGACTTTCATCACCGACATCACCACTCAGTATGACATACCACACAACATCATCACCGACAACAGCACAAACTTTGCCAAAGGAGTCTTGGCTCGTTTCTACGCGGCGCAGGGCATCCGACTAGACTTAGCGTCCGTTGCCCATCCGTAGTCAAACGGCCAAGTGGAGCAAGCAAACGGCCTCATTCTATCCGGCATCAAGCCCCGACTGGTCGAGCCTCTAGAGCGCTTGGCCGGTTGCTGGCTCGATGAGCTGTCGGCCGTCCTTTGGAGCCTGCACACAACTCCAAATAAGTCGACCGGCTTCACGCCTTTCTTCCTCGTCTACAGCACTGAAGCCGTCATCCCGACGGACATAGAATTCGACTCCCCACGAGTCACCATGTACACCGAGGCGGACGCCAAGGAGGCATGAGAAGACGTCGTCGATCTGCTGGAAGAGGGCCGGCTGTTGGCACTCAGCCGGTCCGCCATCTACCAGCAGAGCCTGCACCGATACTACAACCGCAAGGTGAAGCCAAGATCCTTCCAAGAGGGAGACCTTGTGCTCTGGCTGACCCAACGAACAGACGGCCAGCACAAGCTCTCGGCACCTTGGGAAGGCCCTTTTATCGTCAGGAAAGTGCTGGGGAACGGTTCCTACTACCTGATCGACGCTCAGAAGCCCAGGGCACACAAAAGAGATGACTCAGGCAAGGAGACGAAGAGGCCATGGAACGCAAACCTCCTCCAAAGATTTTACAGTTGAAAGCAGTATGTATCACGCTATCTTTTGTATTAAGTACGAAGACTCTGGGTCCCCCGAGAAGAGCTCGGGGACTATCCTCTTTTTATCTATATGATATGTGTTCTACCTATGAATGTGTTGTTTTATTCTGCCTGGCACCGGGTTCGACCAGTCGGCCCGGAGGCTTGCCGCCTTCTGCTATATGCCGCCTCCTGCAGTCGGCCAAATAATGTGTTGGCACCAAAAAAACCTCCCCCATCAGAAGCCGTAGCTCGTAGAGCAACTGTACGGTGGACAGGGGTTGTAAAACAATGCCCACATGAAAAATGGCTGAGGAAAAATGCGCATATAGCTGGGGCCGGCATCCCGCCTCTTCAGCCAGCTGCTGAGCAGCTGGCCGGCCGGCTTCGGCTTAACTTGCCAACACTCCAAAACGGCTAAGTACTTGCCCTCCCGTAAATAGCTAAGTACTTAACCCAGTCGTAGTCCGTAGAGTGTCTGTTTGGCTAGCAAGAGGATAGCCTAGGGAGGGCGGCAAAGGAAAAAGCAAGGAGCAGAAGCAAGAAAAGTCAGAAGCTGGCGAACAAAGCATAAATTGTGACAAAGCATATTTACATAGCAAAAGGCCCATCAGCCAACATTCAACTGAGTTTGATATACACCCCACGGGTGGAATTGTGCAAATTTAAACAAAGTTTGTTGAGACTAACAAGCAGGAAAGTAAAGATAACACCCTAAGGAGCGGCAGAGGGTTCCGGCTGGACGACGGAGTTGGCTGCGCCGGTTCGAGCAGCTGAGGGTTCCGGCTGAACGGTGGAGTCGGCGATGCCGGTCGGAGCAGCAGACGGCTGGACGATAGAGTCGGCGACGCCAGTCGGTGGAACGGGTGGCTGGTCGGTCTCCGCCTGGCCGCTTCCAGTAGGAGTTGGCGCACTGGAGCGCGAGTCGTTGCTCGAGCCGCGGTCAGGTTGAGGCTGGCCATCCGCCCTGACCTCCGGCGCGTCCTCCTCGCTTTCCTCGTCCTTTGCTGCTCCCCTTCGTCGCTGGAGTCGACCACCTCGGCCGAGTCTTTGCTGTCCTCCGGGTTCAGCCCGAGCCACTCCAGCGGTGCCTCGACACCCTCTTCAACCACCTCCGGGACAAAGACACTGGTGTCGGTGTAGTCAGCGATCGCCGCCGCCCTCCTGACAAGGTCGCCTTCTACCACCACCAGCTCCTTCTGCGCCTCCAGCCAAAACATGGTTAGCTGGGCTAGATCTAGCCCAAGGTACCATGCCTTGACGAACTCCAGAGCCCGACGTGCTCTAGCCCGGGACGAGGAGCCCTTCCAGGCCTCCAGGCGGCTGGCCGCCAGCTCCAGCCACTTCGCAGTCCGACTGGGAGTGCGCGGAGCCAGCATGCCTGGCCAGAAGGCAGAGATCGCTTGGGCCCCGATGCGCTGAAGATGATGCAACATCTGATGAGCTGGCCGAAGGCGGTCCTTGATGTTAAGGAGCCGCTCACTAAGGGTCCAGGGGGCGTCGGCGGCAATCTGCATGCCTTCCGCCCTCCGCTCCTAGCATTGAGCCTCGATGGTCTGGTTCGCGGCGATGGAATGGCCTAGGAAGAAGTATGTTGAATGAAGGGAAAGATGGCCAAAGGTTAGAAGCTAGCAGTCGGCCTGAATAAGAGCCGGCGGCCCAAAGTAAGAAAGAAAAAGAAGTGGCCTACCATCGACCAAGTCCTCAATGCTGCTGAAGCAGGAGTCAGCTGCGCCTCCTTGTCGGCCCAGGCGGAGCGCTCAATCTCGAACTCAGTGAGGAGGTCGGTCTCCTTCGTCTTTGCCTCCTTCTAAGCCTTCTTGAGGGCCTCCGACTGCTCCGCGAGCTGCGTGACCAGTCGGCCACGCTCCTCGGCCAGCTTGCTACACTCCGCCTCCTTACCGCGCAGCGCGGTGTTGGCTTCGCCCAGCTGCTGCTGTAAGGCGGCGTTGGCTTCTGCAAAGAGAAAAGAAGAAAGAACATCAACTCTTAGCAGGGAAGGGATGCAGTTGCCGGGGAGATCCGGCCCGACTGCTCAGCAGTCGGATCGAATCTCGGGGACTACAGCCCACGGGTGCGCTATCGCGCCCCCGCAGAGAAAGAAGTTATCAACATAAATAAAGTTACTAGGAAGATCCGGCCCAACTGCTCAGCAGTCGGCCCGAATCTCGGGGACTACAGCTCGCGGGTGCGCTAGCGCGCCCCCGCGAAGAAAGGAAGGCAAAACTTGCTCCGACTCTCGGATAAGTGGGCAGTCTGCTTCTCCAACTCTCGAACCCCGGAGTTAAAGGTGGCCGCATGAAGGTTGTGATAATCCTGCAAGAGGGATGTCAGATGAAGTTAGCATTCAATGCTTGCAAGTCAATGTTCCGGACCGCTTGCTCACCAGCCGGCCCGAAACTTGGGGACTACACCCAATGGGTGCGCTGGCGCGCCCCACGAAGGAAGCAAGAAGATCAAAAATAAAAGAGAAGTAAGAAACTTAGTCCGATGGCTGGCCGCGAGTCCAGGATCGCCTCGTTGCATTGCTTGAGGGCTTCGGCTTCAGCCTGGAGCTTGGCCTGGACGTCGAGGGCCGCCTGGTTCAAGGCTCCCGTCCCACCTCCGCGTATCCAACCAGCGGGCGTGGCGCTGGTCGCTTCGGTGTCGGGGACCGACGAACTCGCGGCACCGACCTCCAGCGGTCGCGGTGCCGAGGCCGCCTTCTCAAGACGGCGGCGCACGGTTGTGCAGACCTCAGGAGTTGGGCCCGTCACCACCTCATTCCCGCCTGGTTGCACCAGCGGGGCAGTCGGCTGCCTGTCTTGTGCTCCACTGGTCGGCGGTGGCAGAGGCACGATGACGTCCGGCATGGCCACGTCGTCGCCCTCCCTCTCCATGACTAGCTGCTCGTCGCCGGCTCCCCCGGTTGTCGCCGCAAACTCTGGCAGAGGGGGCGCGGAGTTCAAGGGAGCCACGAGCAGCGGCTCCCGGCGGCGCGCGGCCTCCGCAAGCCGCTCCTTCATCACGGCATCAGCCTCCGCCTGCGCCAGCTGCCTTGCCGCGGATGCCGCCGCCTTGTCAGCCTCCGCCTTCTCCAGGCGGGCGGCTTCCTGCTCCTCGCGCACCTCTCACGCGTTTCGCTCCTGTGCCTCCCGGAGGTCGGCGGATGGGTCGATTCACCGGGTGGTGGTGGAGGTCTCCGCCGACCTAATGACCGAGGCGGCGGCCGACTTTTTGAGGGTGAGCGGGGCCTTGAGATAAGAAAGCAAGACAAAGAAGTTTTCAGGCCAGATCGGCAAGAAAGTGGAAACGTAAGGGAAATACTTACGCTGACACCATGGGCGACACCTTCGGTTGCTGTTGGAACTTAGCCACCTTCGCCGCGGCCTCTTTCCGCCTGGTCGCCGCGGCCGTTCTTGGGCTTCTTCAGCCGCTGCCAAATAGGGCAACGCCCTGTTTCTGCTTGCGCTTGCCAGCTCGAGCAGACGGCCCGGTGGAGGGGCCTGCGCTGGTGTTAGTGGTGCTCCGGGCAGGGCACGGCTCATCTTCATCGTCATCGTCGTCGGGCCAGGTCTCCACACCGCCCCCTTCTTCGGAGCCGCCTGCTCCGTTGCCGCCGCCTACAGCGTCATGCTCCAAGGCGGCCGCCCCAAAGTCGTGGTCTTCCATGTCGCTCACCTCCCGGTCCGGATGGTAGTCACCACCCGGCCCCACGATGGCGGCCGTCATGGCAGACATGTAGATCCGCGCTACAGAGAAGGAACCACTTCATATCCAGATCAAGACTAGAGCAAGAACTAAAAAGCAGAGGCTAAGAGACTTACTGCAGGCGGCGGGTCGTCGTGAGAGTACCGCCGCTTCCTGAACCGCCAGGATACCTCCGACACCTTGAGGTCGGAGATCTCGTTCACCATCCTCGCCACCTCGGTAGTCGGCATCTACTTCATGCACATCCTGCTCGGGTCGCGGTGCCCGCTCATCTGACGGATCAGATGAGGATGGCCTTGGAGCGGGAGAACCCGACGCTCGACAAGATTGAGCGGAAAACTCTTCTTTGATCTTCAAATGACAATGAGAAACACCACCAAAATTGTTGAGACACTCCGGACGAATGACAAGAGGAAAGGTTGAACCAGCAATGAAAAGAATTGAAAACAATCTTGAAAAGGCATGTGACTGATGGAATCCATTCTTACGTCGAACTCCGAAAAGAATTGGGAATGGCTCTGGAATAATTAGAAGAGTCAGGTATGAACCTGGAAAAAGACCTGTGGGTTAGGGCCCACCAAAAGAAATACTATTGGAAAAGGAGTTTGGGGGAGAGAGGTGATGCACCAGAAGAATAGAAAGACTTGAATGAGGTGACAACCTCAAAATAATTGAATACAACACTACTCTTCTAAGATGTCTTCGGAACTCCAGAATGATTGATTGGCGAGAGGCAAACGAGCAAAGAGAACACTTGATCCAAGGAAAAGAATACGATCAACACCGAAAAACTTGAATAGAGTCCACCGGAGAAGAAAAATAACGAAGAATGATGAACTCAAAGCTCCGTTAGTATCTTCCTGAGAATCACCGGATAAGAACATTGACAGGAAAAGAATGGAGAAACTTCACATCCATAAGATGGATACTTGATTAAGATATTTGAGTCCTTGAAGAAAAAGGGTGGGAGGGCAGGAAAACAAAGGCAACTTGGGGACGGATGAAACGGATACCATTGAGAAAACTTAGAATTGATCTCACAAATGTTGAAATGATTAGATCCACTTGAAGAGAAGCACACCGGTTGGAAAGAGTTGACATGACAATCTCGATGATCAAAAGGATTAGTACTCCCATAGAAATATGA
The DNA here is from genome assembly GCF_018294505.1 of Triticum aestivum. Lineage (NCBI taxonomy): Eukaryota > Viridiplantae > Streptophyta > Magnoliopsida > Poales > Poaceae > Triticum > Triticum aestivum. Next base: position 272,796,159 of record NC_057804.1, on the reverse strand, counting down.
GAACACCGCTCAGAATAAGGTATGGAATCAACACTTGACATTGAAGCAACTCAAATACCACAACTCAAAACAAAACAAAGGACTGGCTTGCAAAAATAAGCCGGAACAAATACATATGATAGAGATTTACCCAATCCCATATCAGACATCTGTCGGAAAGATATTCTAGGAGCTACTTGAATTCCCACCTATAAACTCCCGAAACTTTCTGGTTATGCAATCTAGTGTTGGGGATACAGGGGAAGCAATATATCTCACCCAAACTAACAATCCCTACATCCAACTGTATCCACCCGTCAACACATAACCAAGAAAACTCCGGAAACCGTGTACCTCAACCTTCGAAAAGCATCCATTATACGAGCTATGGCAATACTCCCGAACTCCCCTATACTGGGTGGTGTCGAGGTTATCTCACCAACAACTGCATAAAAGAGATTTTCGATGTCGGCAAAACTCTGGTATTCCAGAACTGCAACGATAAAATTATGACGACAACACCTCGGAGCTCAACTCCCCGGGACACTGCCACAACCCCTAAATGTCAGGAGGCACCAAGAACAATGTTCTAGTCACAAGAATATCGGTACAATCCCAAGATACCCGCTCGATCCTAAAAAAAATTGTGAAAAATTGAGGAGAGGAAAGACAAAACATCTACGTTGAGAGTCCTCACCAGAGCGACGAAGGGGGCTGAGGAGTAACAAGAATCCTACTCTCCGATATATATAATACTAAGACTCAAAATAGTTTTCTTCTAGACTCAACAACGGCCAACAATCAAGGGGGCTCCTATGGTCGGTCGAGGCTCTGATACCAACTTGTCACGCCCAATATGCGACCCTATCCTAAAGGAACTCGAAGGTCCCACTAAGGATAGAAGCGCATATTGGAGACGCTTTTGCAAGGTGGATATCATTACATCAACATTACATAATAGATGGGGATACATATAAGGCATACAATGCCGCAAGAATACATCAATACATCATCCATAAGATCAACATCCGACTACGGATGAAACACAAACAGAAGCTCAAACGACATCCACCCTGCTAGCCTAGGCTGCTGACCTGGAACCTATCCCCTGATCGAAGAAGAAGTAGAAGAAGAACTCCAAAACAAGCAAGCATCGCTCTCGCGTCATGATCAACGCATAACCTGCACCTGCAACTGTTGTTGTAGTAATCTGTGAGTCACGAGGACTCAGCAATCCCATTACCATGGGTATCAAGACTAGAAAAGATTAATGGGTATGGAAAAGATAAGTGGTGAGGTTGCAACAGCGACTAAGCATGATATGGTGGCCAACATACGCAAATAAGAGCGAGAAGAGAAGCAATGGAACGGTCGTGAAGCTAGCAATGATCAAGAAGTGATCCCGAACTCCTACTTACGTCAAACATAACCCAAAAACCGTGTTCACTTCTCGGACTCCGCCGAAAAGAGACCATCACGGCTACGCACACGGTTGATGCGTTTTAATTAAGTCAAGTGTCAAGTTCTCTACAACCGGACATTAAAAAATTCCCATCTACCACATAACAGCGGGCACGGCTCTCGAAAGTTTATACCCTGCAGGGGTGTCCCAACTTAGCCCATCACAAGCTCTCATGGTCAACAAAGGATATTTCTTCTCCCAGGAAGACCCGATCAGTCTCGGAATCCCGGTTTACAAGACATTTCGACAATGGTAAAACAAGACCAGCAAAGTCGCCCGATGTGCCGACAAATACTAATAGGAGTCGCACGTACCTTGTTCTCAAGGCACACCAGATAAGTCAAGCTACGAGTAAAACCAGCCCTCAAGTTTCCCCGAGGTGGCCCCGCAGGTTGCTCGGTTCAGACCAACACTCGAAGGAGCACTGGCCCAGGGGGGGTTAAATAAAGATGACCCTCGGGTTCCGGGAACCCAAGGGAAAAAGGCTTAGGTAGGCAAATGGTAAAACCAAGGTTGGGCCTTGCTGGAGGAGTTTTATTCAAAGCGAATTGTCAAGGGGGTCCCATAAATCACCGAACCGCGTAAGGAATGCAAAATCAAAGAGCATAACACCTGTATGACGGAAACTAGGGCGGCAAGAGTGGAACAAAACACCAGGCATAAGGCCGAGCCTTCCACCCTTTACCAAGTATATAGATGCATTAATTAAATAAGAGATATTGTGATATCCCAACATAATCCTGTCCATCATGGAGCAATCTTCGACTTCACCTGCAACTAACAACGCTATAAGAGGGCTGAGCAAAGCGGTAACATAGCCAAGCAACGGTTTGCTAGGAAGGGTGAAAAAGGTTAGAGGCTGACATGGCAATTTGGGAGGCTTGAAGAGCAAATGATAGGAAGCGCAGCATAGCGATAGAACGAAGCAACTAGCATAGCAATGATAGTAATAAGATCCAAGGTGATGGTCATCTTGCTTGAAATCCCTCTAGGAAGAAGAACGAGTCCATGAAGAGGATGAAGCCACGAAGACGAACCAAGCGTAGACGAACGAATCCTCACGATCACAACGAAACATGAACTAACGAGAAGAAGCACAACCGGAAAGGAACAAACCACATGGTAAACACACAAGCATAATCATGGCATGATGCACAATCAAGTATGATGCATGTCCGGTTTAATGATGCATGGCATGGCAAAGTGCAACAAACAATACTACAAGTTAAGTGGAGCTCAATATGCAACGAGTTGCATATTGACAAAACACCACATGCAATTATTTAGTTTGATCTTGTTATAAGCTACTCAACAATATTAAATGTTGTTAAACATGGCAAGAGGTGAGGCATAAGTAAATTAACTATCTAGGAAAGTTTAAATGAGGCCGGAACAACAAACAACAATTCCGGAAAAATCCCCATATGCATATTTCGAATTTGGTACTGTTCTGCCCTAAAACATATTTTATTGTTGTTAAACTGGAAAATAAAGTGCACCATGTTAAACTAGGCATTTTTCCACCCCATTTACATATAAAGTTTATTTAAAACCAAGCTACGGTTATTTAGTTATGAAATAAATCATTTTAGCATGTCATTTGAGCAAATTAATGCAAACATCAAATTAAACATTTTTAGCATGGATGAAAGCAACATATTGTGAAACTAGATGAATTTCTAAGCATTTTACATATATAGTTTGTTTAATTTGGATGCATGCGTATTTAGTTATTAACAATGCAAAACAGGGGCATTTTCTGTAAATAAGAATGCATTGGAAAATGCTAAAGTACACAGAGTGGGAAAAAAATGCACAGGCCACAAGCATTAGAGTGCAGCGGCCCAGAAGTGGAATCGGCCCAACCGGCTATGGGTGTGTGTGCTCGAATTAAGAAAGAGAATCAGGGAAGTGGAATCGGGCCCAACCGGCTATGGGTGTGTGTGCTCGAATTAAGAAAGAGAAGCAGGGACTAAAAAAGAATCGGGAGGACCAGGGATCGAACCCTGAACCTCCTGGATAGAGGAGCATGCGCTGACCAGTGCGATGCTGCTGCATGATTGTGCATAACGAGGGCGTGGCTGAACTAGAGCCAAATCAAAGGCCAGACCTTCTTCTTCGTGGATCACAGAGGAACTGGGTGACGACGCCGGCGAGCAAGACGGAGACCGCCGCGACCACACGCCGACGACGGGGCTGCGGAAATAGGTGGGGGGCGTGGTGCGCGGTGTGCGGAGTGAAACGAAAGTAGATACCTCGAGCTCAAGCATTTTCTCGGCTCGGGGCCACGGCGAAGTGTGGCGGAGGCACTATGAACGGCTGCGTGCATGAGTGCGTGTGTCACGCGGGTGTGTGCGTGTATGGATGCGAGCGGTGGGTGCTGGGCATGGAACTGAGCGGCTGCTACTATGAGAATGCGCGTGCGAGGCTACTGGTACAGGAGATCGAGGACGATCAGAAGCATGTCTCGGTCATGGTGGCGGCATGGCGAAGCAGGGCAGCGGGGCTCGCGAAAACTGGCGAGAGAAGCGGCGGTGGGACGCGCGTGTGTGCAGGAGGCGCATGGGTGTGAGGAGCTCGAGCACCTCATCCATGGCGGTCATAGAGCTTCATCTTGTTCGAGGGCGGGCATCAAACACTCGGATCGACGAAGTAAACAAGGGAGGAGGAGCGGGGAGGGGCTCCTGCTCACCGGGCTCTCGTGGAACACGAAGAGAGGGCCAGAGACGTGATGCAGAGGCGACGTGAGACGCTGATCGGTCCGTGAAGAAGTTGAAGCAGGGGTGAAGAAGTTGAATCAGGGGAGGTAGACGACGGTGCTGAACTTGGCGATCCGGGCTCGGGGAGTCGCGGGGAGACGTTTTGGGAGTCACGGAACTTGCCGCAGAGCAAGATGACGACCGGGCGATGCTGGCTACGCCGGGCTCGAGCTCAGCTCGGCTGGTCATGGCGATGGCGACGACAGGGGCGTGGGGAGCTTACCTCGGTGGCGGGAGGGGGCAGAAGAGGGGAAAACAGAGCGAGGAGGAAACCCTAGGGTTGGGGCAGGATTATATAGGAGGGAGGGAGCAGCTCCGACCGTCAAATCGACCGGACTACCGACATGGAGGCTCTGGATGTCCTGCCGTACAGGGAGAAGACGATGAACAGAGGAATGGTGCTGGTGGGCTTGGCTGGGATGAAAGGTGAGTGCAGGTGGGCTGGGGAGATGGGTTGCTGCGGCTGGCTGCAGGTGAGGGGAAGGCCCAAGTGCAGCACCCAGATAAGGAAAAGGTTGTTCCCTTTTCTCTGTTTTTATAATATAAACAGATTTCAGAAAAGGAAAAGAAGGGGGAGCTAGGGAAAGAATTTGGAAGATGTAAGAATATCCTCATGGTCCTGGGAACATGCATGGTTTAATAAAATTGGTTTGGCAACTTTTAGAGACAGAAAATTTAAACAAGTTTGAATTTTATTCAAACTTGAGTAAATTCTTAGCCCAACCAAAACAACTTTAAAAGAGATGAAATTTGACAGAGAGGTAGAAAGAACGGTCTAAGATTTATAGAAAAAATGTGGACAGTTATCTAGGCCAAGAAAATGCCACTGGGGAATATAGCCAAATTGAAAGAAGAAGGAGGTGATGATGCATTGATAGGTTGGGAGAGGAAACAAGTTGTGGAATATCAACACACACATACAGCAAGACAAAAAAAATGAAACTCACAATGCACATGATGAGCATGATGAAATGCGAAATGACAAGGGCAGAAATGCAATATGACAATGATGGGCATGGCAATGCAATAACCAAATGATGAACATGAAGCAAGAAGCAAAAAATATGAAAAGGCACTTGACATGATCATGGCATAAACATATGGAATGAAATATGCAAAACAATTATGATAATGCAACAAACACAAAAACACACGGCAACAATTAAAATAAATGGAAGGCAATTGGAGCATCAGTCTTGGTGCGTCACAACATAGAAGTAAGATTGCTGCCACAGTTTCACCGACTGTGATAGCTCGATGACTGGGAAGGCATTCTTCTTCGATGGCCGGCGCACGACGACGTAGGCGCCGCACTCAGCCGCCGTCTCCTTGGCGGAGGTGCCCAGTTTGTCGTAGAAGAAGGCGGCCCATAGCTCGATGGTGGGGAGGATGCCGAGGTAGCCCTCACATGCCGTGACGAAGGCGGAGAGCAGCGTCATGGTGTTGGGCATCATGTGGTGCGGCTGGATATGGTTGAAATCCATGAAGGAGCGGAGAAACCCGCTCATCGGGAGGCCGAAGCTGCGGAGGAAGTGCGAGCGGAAGATGACCCGCTCATCCCCCTGCAGCACCGACAAGATCTCCTCCCGCGGCGGCACCCGCACCTTGACAAAGGCCGCATTGGGCATTCGGTGCGTCGCCCGTAGGAAAGTGAGGTGATCCTCGATCACCGTCGAGCCATCCCAGTCGCCTCCATTCTCGCGCGCCATGGCTTCGGGCGTAGCTGCGTGGGGAGGAGGAGCGCAACTGCGGCGGCGCTGCGGCGAGCACTAAGCAGTAACAAAAGTGGCAGAGAGAGAGAGAGAGAGAGAGAGAGAGGAAGAGAGTGTGGGGAGGAGGGCGCGCGTGCTCCGGTGCTCCCCTGCCTCCCCCTACTTATAGCCCTCAGGCTACGAAGCCGAGGGGGCGGGGCGTGTGATCGTGGGATAACTACGCCCACGACCCCACGACCCCCTGATTACTGCATGGAGTAATTGCGCCATAACGCCCACGGGGATCGCAACCGCCCGCCTCGGCCGCAGCGGATTGATAACCCACAAGTGTAGAGGATCGCAACAACTTTCGAGGGTAAAGTATTTAACCCAAATTTATTGATTCGACACAAGGGGAGCCAAAGAATATTCTTGATTATTAGCAGTTGAGTTGTCAATTCAACCACACCTGGATAACTTAGTATCTGCAGCAAAGTATTTAGTAGCAAAGTAATATGATAATAAAGGTAACAGTAGCAAAAGTAATATTTTTGGGTTTTGTAGTGATTGTAACAATAGCAACAGAAAAGTAAATAAGCGAAGAACAATATGTGAAAAGCTCATAGGCAATGGATCAGTGATGGATAAATATGTCGGATGCGATTCCTCATGTAATAGCTATAACATAGGGTGACACAGAACTAGCTCCAATTCATCAACATAATGTAGGCATGTATTCCGTAAATAGTCATACATGCTTATGGAAAAGAACTTGCATGACATCTTTTGTCCTACCCTCCCGTGGCAGTGGGGTCCTGGAAAAAACTAAGGGATATTAAGGCCTCCTTTTAATAGAGAACCGGGACAAAGCATTAGCACTTAGTGAATACATGAACTCCTCAAACTATGGTCATCACCAAGAAGTATCCCGATTATTGTCACTTCGGGGTTGTTGGATCATAACACATAATAGGTGACTATAGACTTGCAAGATAGGATCAAGAACACACATATATTCATAAAAACATAATAGGTTCAGATCTGAAATCATGGCACTTGGGCCCTAGTGACAAGCATTAAGCATAGCAAAGTCATAGCAACATCAATCTCAGAACATAGTGGATACTAGGGATCAAACCCTAACAAAACTAACTTGATTACATGGTAAATCTCATCCAACCCATCACCGTCCAACAAGCCTACGATGGAATTACTCACGCACATCATGAAATTGGTGATGGAGGATGGTTGATGATGATGACAGCGACGAATCCCCCTCTCCGGAGCCCCGAACGGACTCCAGATCAGCCCTCCCGAGAGATATTAGGGCTTGGCGGCGGCTCCGTATCGTTAAACGCGATGAAACTTTCTCTTTGATTTTTTTCTCCGTGAGACGGAATATATGGAGTTGGAGTTGAGGTCAGCGGAGACTCAGGGGGCCCACGAGACAGGGGGCGCGCCCAGGGGGGAGGGCGTGCCCCCACCCTCGTGGACAGGGTGTGGGCCCCCTGGTCTTGATTCTTTTGCCAGTATTTTTTATATTTTCCAAAAAGTGCCTCCATGGATTTTCAGGACATTCCGAGAACTTTTGCTTTCTACACATAAAACAACATCATGGCAGTTCTGCGGAAAACAACGTCAGTCCGGGTTAGTTTCATTCAAATCATGCAAGTTAGAGTCCAAAACAAGGGCAAAAGTGTTTGGAAAAGTAGATACGTTGGAGACGTATAAACTCCCCCAAGCTGAAACCTTTGCTTGTCCTCAAGCAATTCAGTTGATAAACTGAAAGTGATGAAGAAAAACTTTTACAAACTCTATTTGCTCTTGTTGTTGTAAACATGCAAAGCCATCATTCAGGTTTCAGCAAATATTATGAACTAACCATACTCATAATAACACTCAGGTCTCACAATTACTCATATCAATAGCATAATCAGCTAGCGAGCCATAATAATAAAACTCGGATGACAACACTTTCTCAAAATAATCATAATATGATATAACAAAATGGTATCTTGCTAGCCCTTTCTGAGACCGCAAAACATAAATGCAGAGCACCTTTAAAGATCAAGAACTGACTAAACATTGTAATTCATGGTAAAAGAGATCCAGTCAAGTCATACCCAATATAAACCAATAGTAATGAATGCAAATGACAGTGTGCTCTCCAGCGGGTGCTTTTTAATAAGAAGGGTGATGACTCAACATAAAAGTAAATAGACAGGCCCTTCGCAGAGGGAAGCAGGGATTTGTAGAGGTGCCAGAGCTCGATTTTAAAATAGAGATTGAATAACATTTTGAGCGGCATACTTTTGCTGTCAACGCAACAACTATGTGATGGATGTATCTTCCATACTACATGCATTATAGGCAGTTCCCAAATAGAATGGTAAAGGTTTATTCTCCCCAACCACCAACAAGCATCAATCCATGGCTTGCTCGAAACAACGAGTGCCTCCAACTAACACCAGCCCTGGGGAAGTTTTGTTTAATTATTTTGATTTGCTTTGATCTTTTCGGATCATGGGACTGGGCATCCCGGTTACCGGCCCTTTCTCGTGAATGAGGAGCGGAGTCCACTCCTCTTGAGAATAACCCACCTAGCATGGAAGATATAGGCAGCCCTAGTTGAAACATGAGCTGCTCGAGCATACAAAACATAATTTCATTTGAAGGTTTGGAGTTTGGCACATACAAATTTACTTGGAACGGCAGGTAAATACCGCATATAGGAAGGTATGGTGGACTCATATGGAACAACTTTGGGGTTTATGGAGTTTGGATGCACAAGCAGTATTCCCGCTTAGTACAGGTGAAGGCTAGAAAAAGACTGGGAAGTGACCAACAGAGAGAGCGACAACAGTCATAAACATGCATTAATATTAATTTACACCGAGTACAAGCATGAGTAGGATATAATCTACCATGAACATAAATATCATGAAGGCTATGTTGATTTGTTTCAACTACATGCGTGAACATCTGCCAAGTCGAGTCACTCAATTCATTCAAAGGAAGATACCATCCCATCATACCACATCATAATCATTATAATAGCATGTTGGCATGCAAGGTAAACCATTATAACTCATAGCAAATCAAGCATGGCACAAGCAACTATAATCTCTAAATGTCATTGCAAATATGTTTACCTCATAATAAGCTGAATCAGAAACGATGAACTCATCATATTTACAAAAACAAGAGAGGTCGAGTTCATACCAGCTTTTCTTATCCCAGTAAGTCCATGATATATCGTCATTATTGCCTTTCACTTGCACAATCGAACGATGTGTATAATAATAATAGTGCACGTGCATTGGACTAAGCTGGAATCTGCAAGCATTCAACTCAAGAGAGAAGACAGGGTAATATGGGATCTAAATTAAATAAACAATCATGCATAAGAGAGCCACTAAACATTTTCAATTTGGTCTTCTCGACCCCCAAAGGAAAGAAAAGAAAATAAAACTATTTACATGGGAAAGCTCCCAACAAGTAAGAAGAAGAACCAGAAATCTTTTTGGGTTTTCATTTTAATTTCTACTACAAGCATGAAAATTAAACTAACAATTTTTTTGGTTTTTCTTAAGGTTTATCAAACACACAAGAAGAAAGCGAGAAAGAAAATTAAACTAACATGGATAATACAATGAAAGAGTATGAGCACCGATGACTAGTGTGTGAACATGAATGTAAAGTCGGTGAGAAATACGTACTCCCCCAAGCTTAGGCTTTCGGCCTAAGTTGGTCTAATACCAAGGACCGCCTGGCTGATATCCGTAGTTGTAGCTGGGGTTGTACTCAGATGCAGCAGCAACCGCCTCCTGAGCAGCGGCATGTTGGCGAGCTGCCTCCGCTCTCCCCTCGTGTTCAGCTGCTTCACCCTGGTAACAACATATCTTCCTTTTTCCTGATAATCAAAAAGGAGAGGAGCAGGAAGAGTAACATGGACGATGTTGCGTCTGTCATAGATTAGTCGATAATGGAGGAATTGTTCATTCCTCCTAAGAAAATGATGATTGACCATAGCGTCATAATCTAAATAAGCAGGAGGTATCACCACATCCCCCTCTCGTGGGGATATAGCAAGATAATTAGCCACACGGATTGCATAAATTCCTCCAAATAAATCTCCATTTCTACCATTATTCTGCAACCTAGGTGCAACTATTGCCCCCAAGTTATAACCTTTATAACCTAACACAACACTCTTGGGGACACACAGATCAGGGACACACATGTGACATGCTTCATGTTTACCGTTAATGCATCTACCAATGAAGAGAGCCAAATAATGTATAGCAGGAAAATGAATGCTCCCTATGGTAGCTTGTGCAATATCCCTGGATTCTCCCACAGTAAAACTAGCAAGGAAATATATAAATTCAGATTTGTGAGGATCATTAATATTACCCCACTGCGGAAGTTTGCAAGCAGTTGTAAAATCCTCTAAGTCCATGGTATAAGATGTATCATAAATATCAAATAGGACACTAGGAGAATTACGCGTACAGTTATATTTAAACCTCCGCACAAAGGAATCAGTCAATTGATAGTACTGAGGAGACTTATCTTGTAAGAAGTCCTCCAGATGAGCATTACGCACATACGCGTCAAATTCCTCCTTAAAGCCTGCTTCAACCATAAAATCATCAGATGACCACTCACAAGCTCGTACATCTGCGTCCCTCGGTAATTCAACATCTTGCTCACGTATAGCAATCCTGGGTCCTTTCTTTACCGAGGAACCACCTTGGTACATTCTCCTAGACATAATTCTTTTTCAAGCAACAATCTCCCAAAG